>NC_143432.1:9711875-10018000 GCF_059467195.1 Physcomitrium patens
TGGATGTTTCAAAAAAATTAGTTGTGCAACTAAACAAATGGAAGTGTTTGGTGAACCAAAAATGCTTTTGCCAAAATCGCTAGAAAGGAAATGTAAAAGCAAACTAGTTTGGCACATAATCCATAAGCTTATTTGCACAACATCGAAGAGTTCAAACAATAATTTCTTCCTATAAACGTCACAATCCAGTAAGTTGTTGCCAAATTCTGCACGCATTTTTCACATTACACGTCCTTCACACAAGAGCACCAACTGAGTTCAATCCACTCTTCAATTGAGAATCTGAGTAGGTCTATTTGTAAGTAGATTTAGACATGGCCTTCTTGACAGCCTCAGCATAAGTGGAGTACTGGTACTTCAGCGTGTGCTCCATCAAGTCATACATCGATGTCTTGGGCTCCCATTCTGCACGCAATTTTGAGCTACCCATTAGGGTTTTTTCCAAAACAAATACACTAATAAGATTATACCAGAGAGTGTGTATGAAGTTGGCATTGAGTAACAAAAAGCAGTGAAAATGGAAATAGAGACTCTACCCAGCTGCTTCCTAACTTGGGTCATTTCAGGAATTCGTTTATCGCTGTCATCGTAACCCACGCCGTAGAATTCCTTGGAGGGGACGTCCACTGTGACTACCTCGGGTCTCGCAGTGCCGCTTATCTTGCAGTATAACTGAAAGTTAATAGAAGGGTGGGTTAGGGTTTGATAGCTTCCACACACCAGACTTGTGAGACTGTGCTGAGCTGAAATGAAAATGAATGGATTCTGGTGACTTACATCAGTCATCAGCTCAGCAAGCTCCTGGATGGTCACTTCGTTGTGCGGGTTGCCGACGTTGAAGATGTGGCCATTGGCTCTAGCAGGGTTTTCCTGGGGGACACCGTTAATATACGTTATTAATAGTGATGATGCCAAGATCTGAATCAATCAGTGAAATCATGGACTGTAGAGATGTGTGTTTTGGTGGAGTGATCGCGACTTACGATGATCTTTTGAACTGCTTCAATGGCGTCCTTGATGTAAATGAATGTGCGTTGAGACTTGCCCCCATCCACCAACTTCAAGGGCTCGCCCTTCATCAAGCTCTGCAGTTTTTGCCATCAGATCAAGTGGATAACCTCCACACCAATCATAATTTTGATCGGAAATGAGAAATTGAAATAAAAATAATTAAAAATAAAACAGATGGGCAAGCAGGAAGAGGAAGCGCCAAAGAAGTGCTGGCGAATTACATTGCTGAAGCATGCCAGGACACGAGGAATTGAGTCACTTGGTCCGTCAATGCCTGGTATGAAATCCATGCGTGGGCCAATCCAGTTGAATGGTCGAACTATGGTGAACTTCATTCCATTCTCAGCTCCTTCACCTACACGAAAATAAATGCTTCACCACTACAACGAACCAACACAATTGTGTGACAATGGCAGAAAACTAGACAACAAACCTAGAGTCAATTTACAGACCCCATATTTCAGTTCCACTCCCGAATTTAGAAACTTGAGCTAGGAGGAACAATGTCGGGATTAATTTCGTACCAAAGATGAGCCTCTCAATCAGCTGCTTGGCGCAAGCATATGACCACCTCTGCTTATGAATCGAACCATAAATACAGGCAGTCTCATCTTCTTTCAACACGGAGAAGGCAGGATCCGCCTTCAAAGGGTGGTCTCGAGGAAGAAAGCTGCCAATGGTTTTGCCATAGATTTCGCAAGTGGAGAAATGAATGAGGCGCTTACCATTATCCCTACACTGTTGCACCACGGGCAGGGCGTCTACAAAGTTGCTGTAGATGGTATCGAGAGGACGAGTATTGTAGTCAGCTGGCGTACAAATCGCAGCCAAGTTGATAACCTAATCAAAACCGTCATAATGCAAAGTAATCAATCACAAATCGAAAAAATGAAAATGAAAAAAGGCAACGTCCGTTCATCGCAAGTCATGTAATCGGCATACCCAACGCATTTCTGAGATGCATTCTCATTTGAATGGGTTTAACTGTTAAAGTTTCAGCCCTGCACTTTACAGGAAATACAAGCATTGCATGTATCCCCGCACTACCATTAACGCTGAAGCAATGGAAGCAATCCCATTTTCGAGCTCTGCAAGTTGTACAATGCAGCCTCACATTGGATCAAATGCTGCGCATACCAGATCGGAAACTTTGATAAGACCCTCGAGGCGTGTGTCGCTCTTGATGTTGATCTTGTAGAATTCAATGCGATCGCTCCACGGCTGCCCCAGCGCAAGCAGATGCTGGATCTTAACCCCACACACATCGATGGCCAACACGCTGTGTTTCGTCGTCTCCATGAGTTTCTCACAAAGGTGAGATCCAATGAACCCACCCGCCCCGATCATGCAAATCCTCAGGGGCTTGATCTCCTGCCCATCGAGGTTCAATCTCGCCGTCATCTTGACTCAACGTGCTGCACTCTGTCAAGGCACTCCCTCGCGCAACAACAGCAATGAGTTCGATGGGTCAAATGTAGGGGTAAAATGTCTTCACTGCGACAGCTTCAATGCAGTGAAATAACTGCAACGGTCTCCGTGAGTCGAGTTGCAATCCAAGGTCCGAAGAGGGGGCGAGAGCACTGAAACAAGAGCAGCACATGCAGCCGTAGAGAGTGAGAGAGAGCACTAGACCAGCGATCATGGGCCCAATTCTATGAGGTTAGTTCCAAATTCTGGAGCTGGGGCTGCAATGATCGTCCATACTCTGCCTACCAAGCTGTAGATAATTTTGTACGCACACACAACGTTGGATGAGAGAACCGTCTCAAGAATCTACATATGATCGGACAGTCGTTCAATTTTCCTGCCAATCGCTTCACTGGCATGTGACGAGTGGACCCCAAATCTAGCTAAGGACATCGCCGTTCAGACCCGCCGGATTGACTGAAGCAGGTGATCAAATTTCATTGCAGAGTAGCCTCGTCTAGGTTGACATGCCGCAATATAACTTCTGTGGCGCAAGTTCATACTTGTGTGTTGAGTTTTCTACCAATCTGGGATAGAGGCAAGCAGTGGCAGCCAACGACGGTTTTCGAGCGTCACCGGGGAGGAGACGTGAAGAAGTTTGGGTGCGACCAGCCAAGAACATGTTAGCTTACCAAAATCTATTGGCGGTTTACTGCTTATTGTCTTGGTTGTTGCTTGGGATTTTACCGTTTGTTGTAAATTTTGACTCATTGTACTGTTGACAGTTAGATCGTGAAAAACGTAGCCTGTGCTGTCTCGACGGATAGAATAGAACGAAAGGGGCGATGAATTGTTTGGGTGGTCTTCCTCTGCAGCCTTGACGGACAAACTACATATTTTTTTAGGCGTGTTTGTAGTAGAATTGCATGACACAGCACTCATCATTTTCTTTCACTTTCATCTCAAGACGGCGACTCACCTTCATATTTGTTGAGTTCCAAACCCAGTGAGCAGCGGCTTGAATCTATCCAAGTACACAACAGAACCATGGGTTTAGTAGATGCCAGGGGGTGGCGGTGGCGAAGCCTTTGTCCGATACGCATTGGCAAAGAGCAGAGTGGATTGAAACTATATAAACGAGGTCGGAGCGCATGAGATGCACGTCTTTGAATAAACCCAAAGACTGTAGCAAAGTAAAGATATACTATTCCACGGGGGTTGACACTTCGAACCAACCGGCATCCTACATGCCGGATACAACACCCTACAGTCAGACGTGGAACTCGACTTTTAGTTGAGTTATCTGGAATAGTTGCTTGTAAATCAGTTATTTTTATTACTGTGTGAAAATATTTTTACTTGCGATTATATATGAAAATATTCATAAGTGTGTGTTAGTAGCTTTTTGATGTTATACGTTATACTTAAAAAAACAAGAGATTTAACGGAAGGGGAAGACGTATTGACAAAATACATCTATAAATGTGAAAGTAGAATATCAACTAAAAACTGACAAGAGACGAGACAGGAGAAGTAAAATTAACAATTCCTTGTGACAGTGAAAGCTAAGCATTCGGATAAATGAACTAATGAATGAATGAGGAGCAAACCATTGCCAGGACCGACCATTGTAATGTATGCAATTATAGATTTTGTCAATCTTCATCATAAACTATATCAAGTGTATTAGGATCTATACACTTTTTAAAACTATATGAAGGTTTCAATCATAAAAAACATTAAACCTTACGCATCTACTTTTAATAATTTCACTACCACATAGATTTTACATTTTTTGTTATTTCTTAGAATTTTTCAAAGCTAAGAAGATACGTCTTTTAGCTTTGTAATCTAGTTATTTATTTATTTATTTTATAAAAGCTTAAATAAATTTTAAAAAATGAAGACAAGACCATCTTAATTACATCTTTTTTATAAGTGTAAATATAATTAACTACAATATAAATAATTTAATTTGATATAACTATAGATATATATATATATATATATATATATGTAGAGAGAGAGAGAGAGAGAGAGAGAGAGAGAGATTAAATTTCGTTCTAAAATTCTTTTCGATTATTTTTTGATATTTAGATAAATAGTATTTAATAAAAATTAAGATTTATTATATTTATCTATGAAAGGTTTTTTAATAAAGTTTAATACAAAATAAATTTATCCAATTAAAATTTTGAATTCCAACTTTAAGTAAATACATAGTAACTAAGCTTATATCTGGAGATTTTGGCTATTCATGTCAATTGACTAAATCTACTTTATTTATAAAAGATAAGTTGTTTAGGAATAATGGTGAGAATCTTATGTAAGAAATTATTTTATTTTTATGTATTTTTTAACCATTTTTATGTGTGGTAATTCAATCTAATTCTTTTTAATTTAATTTTAAAACCTCATTAGGGTTCTTCATGAATATATATATATATATATATATATATATATGTTTTTAATCACTTCAAAAGAATATCAACAAAAAATTAAGATTTTCTCACAATTCCAGATATATATATATATATATATATATATATATATAATTTTTTTTTTCTAAAACCTTTCTTTGGTCTTTATACAAAACATGTAAATTATTCATCTATTATCTTCTTTAAAATTGGTAAAATTCAAAACACATTTAACTTTCTTTAGTCAAAATAACATGATTGTGTAGTTTCAAAAAACAACAACCAAGTACAACAACTAAATGAATAATAGAACTAAAAAAGTCCAATATGAAAATAAATCAGTGCATATCTAAAGCTTTTGATAGAAGAATATAAACAAATATATATATTAAAAATACATTGATTTAAATGTAATAGTTAAGGATAAAGGTAAAAAGAATTTACCATAGATGTTAATCACCACAATATATAACAATGACAACATTTGGATTATGGCAAGGGACATATAAGTGTATTTCATTATGTTCTTCCACTCTCAAGAACATTAACACTTAAATGTCGTACAGATCTCAAGACTAATGAGCCTTTCACATGGTTCTCTCCATTGCTCTTCCATCAATCAGTTGTAAGCACAACAGAAAAAAAAAAAAAAAAAAAAAAAGCAACTTATAGCATTCAGAGCCCATTGTGTTGAGCTAAATTGCATTCTCTGTTGTAAAATAACTTCGATTCTATAAACACCTAAAAGGACACTATCAATTTCATGAAAAAATGTACAAGACTACACAAATATCATGAAAAGACAGAAGACAGGGAAGGGCATATTTTCCTGAACGTCTGATCAGCTTGTTAACAATAAGACTGTTGGAAACAATTTTTTGAACAGAGGAACGAAGAGCTAAGAAAACTGAAAGTGACCATTTGCAGGTATCAAATTGGGGAAGACATAAAGCAACAAATCGTTAAGGGTAAGGAAAAATTTTGAGCTTCAGCGAAATAAGCTAGTCAGATGTAGGTTATGTCACAGGTTCCTCGAGGGTTGCATTCACAAGGTCGTTGATTCGAGGGTAAGAAGCTTTTTCGTCAAGCTGGTTTTGCGCCCATATTAACATCTTCAGCAAACTCGGTAATTTTGGATCTGCAAAAAACATTTCATAGACTAAAATGTTTGGTTGCCTACACGTTTTACTCCTAAATTAACTTGCTTTGTTGAAATTGGAACCTGACAACCGATCAACACTACCCTAACCCTCACTACTACTACTCAACAGTGCAAGTATGAACACTCCAACAAAAATATGATGGGTCCACAACTATACAGTTAACTTGTCCAAAACGTTCATATGATCATTGCTACCGACATTGGACCACAGAATAAATCTAAGTCTAAATTCAGGAAACAGAATCGATTGCAACAAGTCAGCGGAGAGCGAGAGAGCGACTTGACATGCCGGTATCTGACCTATTATCGTACTCGTTTTCATATGATTTCTTTAGAGAGTGTTCTAAAACCAAAGAAAACTGTGCAAAACTAAGTTCTAGGTAACACAGGATGTAGTAAGGAAATGAGTCATGTACTGAACAATAAGTTACTTACAGCTCTTGAGGTGAAACAGTTACCATCACAACAGTCGATATACTGCAATCTCTTACCTTTCTCATGGCTTTGGCTAGTGAGAATAGCAGCGTTCAATTCACTGGCTGTTTTTTGACGCTGTGCGTTGTCAAGAAGCTCTTTCACCTCCTTAACTGGGCAGGTCGAAGCGTCATCGAAGGCAAGTAAAGCTACAGTGCGTTCCAGCTCCTCCAAAAATGCATGCTGTATACATGAGGAACAGAACTCAATTAGCAACCTTGCATTTTAAACGGAACTACAGAACTCAACTACTTCAGCATGATCAAAGTAATACGAAGTAGAGGAAGTCAGACAGGGTGAAGATCCATTGGCTCCTGAAAAAAACAATAATCTACAAGCGTGCATCACAATCTACGTATACGAAGATTGAATATTGAAGTATCAACAATATTGCATATCGTCCGAAGCGCCTTTCTGTGTAAATCAGTTTATTTACCTTCTTTATGAGAAAGAAATGTTTGCAGCCGAAGCTGACTAATCTTGAAGCACATTTCTTTCTATAATCAACAGCAAAAAAACAGAAGAAACCAGAGTAATAATTTGACATACATTCTCTTCTCCCCGTGGGGCCAGCTCTTCTTGGGCAAACTCTAGAGCTTCTTCAACTTTGCCTGCGCGAATCAATTCAATAAGCCGTTGCTGTTGCAAGTGGAAAAATAGCTGTGGATTCGTGTCGAGAATCTGTTACCAGAACCATAGATTCACGAAGAAATATAAGACTTGCATACATGTTGAAAATTCACAGAGAGGCCCAGCAACAATATGTATTAGTGTATCAACAATGTTGTAGTAACTTGTGGATGTTTGAGAAAAACTGGACGACACAGAGTTTACATAAAAAGTTGGTCTTAATTTTTTCATCGTGTGTTCTGAAAAACCCAGAGGGACTTCTTTACATGGTCCTTTACACTTCAATAGCTAAATATAACACGATGGTACCTTAGAATTGAGATAAAGCCAAAAAGATTAAGGTGAAACTATCGTGTAAGTACCTCTGGATTTAAGTCATTGACTTTCTCGATGGCATCTTCCACTTGCCCACACTGCACAGCCTTTCGTACAGCCATGCGATCAGTAATGGTGCCAAGATCTATGTCTGCTGTTCCTCGCTAAGGAACTAGATCGGTCCAATATGTCAGAATTTCATTTAGAACGACAAAGATTTCAGTACTATGAACAATACCATCACACGTTTAGACGGACCAGATCATACTCATGCATATCTGGTTCGACCAAGACCAATCGTAACTCCTACACATCAACTACCACTAGCAGCATCTTGTCCCCAAAAGCAAATGCTTATGCTCTCCAAAAATGTCCAACTAGTTCGAAAATCGGCAAAGGAAAAGACAAGACAAGATACTCCCGACAAACCTCAACCAGCGATTATTATAAAGGTAATAAGATCAATGCAACATCTGCAGAGGATACGTTGAGTCCCAGACTCGTGCTGAAATTTCTCAGCTGCCTCGACATAGCCTTCAGTGACCAAAAAATTCATCACCAATCTGTTCATATCTTCTTTCCGAATTTTGACCTCACTAAGTTTTTTCTCCCATTCTTCTTTAGTGATCACTTTCTTTGAAGAGGACTGCATCACACCAGCATAGACAACACCCATTCAGTTGCAAGTACACAAATAGCTTCTATTGCTGGTCCTAAACTACTCCCTAGTCATACGTTAGATTCCGATGGGGATGTTCTGGAGAATACTAACAAGCACATACGACCAGCTACAACTATGGGCATACATGTACGCGTTAATTTCGGCTGTGCAACATCATTCTAGGTTCGTAACAATTGAAAACATTCTAATTAAATTTTCACCAACTTATGGATGATACAACCCTTTTAATAGGTGTAACACAACAAAAGTGCCGAACTCAAAACCCATGACTAGAAGGCCTTAGATATTTAAGATGAAGCAACGTTTAGAGTATGATAATTTCAAATCCTACTTCCAGCAACCGTATGAAAAAACATAAAGCTGATAGCAGAGAAAAATGGTATCACAAATAGCAAGAGGTAAACACGAGGAGGACCACCATGATGCGTATTTCGCAAAATTGACACAATTTTCACAACTATAAGCTATTGTTGCAGAAAACCTGCAAAGAAATAAATATGCCACAAAAATTCGAGGTTTCGTGTAGACATTGCATTTTGGGGTTATATGGAAAGACTTTGTGAAGAGACTTATTAAACAACTCCCGAAGAGGAAGTAAATAATTGGGAATCGTAACCCCGTGGTCCGAACTAGATATGACATTTTGCCAAGTATGACTAGTAATGGTCTCATACGTAACGATTGGCCTCAATTTGATCATTCAAAGACTAAAATAGCTGGTTAACATACAGTGACATCAACAAGATCACTTTCAAAAATAGCAGTCAACATAAAAATATCTAGATTGTATCAACCACATAGAATCACCCGCAGCAATAGCATCGTAGGATCAGCCCTATATATCTGCAACATTCTAGTGCTTCTAGTGAACATGATTGCGTAATGAAAAGATGCATGCCATCGACATACCCAACAGGGAAAGCAGAGGAAAGGGAAGGACGCAATACCTCGCCTTTTCCCATGGCTGGAAGCAGTGGCCCGAAAGGTGTTCCCCTTCTCCCCCTCCTAATTTCGCTTATGAAACTACCTACAACCGCAATTTCACTGTCTCGAAAGAGAAAACGGAGCGGACAGGCGATCAATGCGGTTAAGAGCTTCCCATCCACGAGAAATCCACAGCTAGGAAGAGATGCCACAAATTCGTATGCACAAAGACGAAGCTCCAAAAGATTGACGAAATCGGCAGTCGCCTCCGAAAAAGTATAGAGAAAAATTCACATGAACATGAAACCACTCCAAACAACGAAGTGCGTCACGCCACAGGAGAGTCGTGAAACCACCATATCTCCGACACAAGAAATAATTAGGTCAAAACTAACAGTAAAAGATACAATGCAATAAAATTAAAAATCAAATTTCCACGCTTAAGGACTTCAAATCCGTAAAGGACAGGAGAGTATCATAGTTGCGAGTAGGGAAAAAAACACACCATTGACGGTCTTCAAGGTTAGGGTCCGTCAAATCGCTAAACCAAAACGACACTTCAGACTACTTCAAAAACTACATCCAGTTACTAAAAAATCAGATGACCAAAAGAACTGACACGATTTCCTACACTTCTACCAGCAGCGATTGATAAAAATTCTGCAGGATGAGGAGAAAATCATCTAAGCTAGCTCGTGTCGTGAAGGACCTACAATTCACCAAATGAAGCCAGGAGCGGCTCAATAAAACCGGAATTTCAAGAGTCAGAGGAAGAGAAGGGTGAATGGAAAGTCAGATGCAAATGAAGGGAAAGAGGTGTGAAAATGAAGGGAAAGAGGTGTGCAAATGAATACAGGGCAGGATGGCCTCGGAACCGAGCACATGAACAACAACAACAAAAGAAACAGAGCACCTCCTCGTTCCTACACAACAACAACAACAACTACAACCAAAAGATATGCGGCACGCAACCGAACAGTAGCTTCCGCGCGGGCCGGGCCATCCGCGATACGGATCCCGGTTTTGCTAAATCACGGGTCACAGTTCCACAGTGAAACTGGTGACATGAGCCAGGGCTGCCAACTCTCTCGAGTGTGATTTGGTGCCCATTCTCATCAGATTTGTCTTGTCCACGTGCAGTCTAATAATAATAATAATAATACGGAGGAGTAATTATACTTAGGGTGTGAGGTTTTTCTTCTTATTTATTTATATATATGTATAAATATAAAGGAAATTGTTAAATTGACTTGCACATTTCTAAATCAATTCATCCATCTTTATGCATAAGCACATAACTTCTTGAGCTCTTCTTTTTAGTAGTGGATAATATTTTGATGATGGTTAGGATAGAAGGGTTGATTTAATAAATATCTTTGTCAATTTAAAAATCTCCTATATATATATATATAGATATAATATTTCCTTTTTAAAAAAAATATTAGAATTAATAAAAAGATCAATATATTTATAATATATATATATATATAAGAATTTAATTTTTTTTTTATTATTTTATGGCTTTCTTGATTTATTTCAAGGTTTAGATTGAATGCCTTTTTAAATCCTAAGCAATAACATGAATACTTGTTGCAATTGATTAGATATATTTTTTAAAACATTTTATGGATACCTTTTTAAATTAAAGTTGAAACCAAACCTCAAGGCATAAATCTTCATATCTATAGCTGTTTGAGATTTTTTTCTTATTTTTTGGAGTACAAGGTTACATGAAAAAAAATTGTAATATATATTCTTTTTTTAAAAAATACTCCAAGTAACTTGTTGGAGATTCTTAATCAAGAAATTTTCTCAAATTACAATTCTACTTACATGCTTGACTTGTAAAGACAAACTTGAGTGGAATAAAAAAGTAGAAGCATCATTTTAGGATTTGAGGTTAATTTTTGCTTTTGCATCAATCTCATGTTGCATTAACTTCTTCAAGGTATTGTTTTTGAAAATAGATGCATTAAATTTTGCTTTAAGTGCAATGTTTTTATAAATAGAAGCAAATAACAAACTTCACTTAATAGCTTTTTATTTAAGAATTTTTTTTCTATTTGATATCAATTATAAGATTTACAATAAAGAAATTCTTGCAATTGTAGATTCATTTCTAGAATGACACCATTATCTAAAGGATACTTTAAGTCTAATCATTATATATACAGATCACATGAATTTTAAGTATTTCAGATCATTATGTATTTTGAATTGTTATTAAGATCATTGGAGTATGTTTTTGTGGAGATTTGAATTAAAAATCACTTATTCACTAGAAAAATAATAATATTTATCAAACGCCTTTTCTAGGCATTTTTATCTTACATCAGAAAAAAAAAATATAGCTTTTGATTTAAAAAAAATCTTTTGAAGCTAGAGCAATTTTATTTTCAAACAATAAAATCAACATTATCTATTGATTCAACTTTTTTTAAACATGTTCAAATAAGTATGTCTTTAGATCTTCTTATTTATGATATTAAGAATAATCTATCTAAATTTAATAATACCTCAAAATTTCAATTTAAAAATGGTTTGTTCTATTTTAAAGCATGCTTATATATTCAAGAAGGTGAAGCATAATTATGTATCAACGACATGAATCACAAAAAACTAAAAGATCAATACATTCTTGTATCACTAAAAAAAAGTAGATAATCACTCAAAGATGATATAATATTGAATTAAAATAATTATTATTAAAGATAAGAAGATCAAAGGTTCTTGAAACAAGTCTAAGAGTAGAAAGGCATTGATAAGAATAAAAAAGGATTTATTTTTGCCACCATATATCCTATCTATGTGCTATGTTGCAATGTTTTATAGGTCCTTTGATATATGTCTAACTTGTAAGACACATGTTTAACTTATAATATAAGTTTTCCATATGAGTGCCATATTGCTAACTTGTATCACACATTTTTAATAATGTGCAATATGTGTCTAACTTATTAGCCAAGTTTTTAATCTACCAATCAACTACAAACACATCTAAAGTCATATCCACGTTAATGCAACTTTTAAAAAGCTTCTCTTTAAGATATTATCATATCTAACTTCATTTATCTTCTATCTAATACTTCTTATCTAAATAATTTATATATGTTTGTCACATTATTCTTCCTTTTAGGGATGGGTTCCATGAAAAGTGGTGATCACATTTTGATTTTTGATTTTAATTTTGATGGATATTGTAAATAAAAAGCATCAACCTTCTTTGCCACATTTAAAATATTCTTTTTAAGTTCACATGTGTATTTACTAATATCATATCTATACTAATATATAAGATATTTTAATTTATTTTTGTCCACCTTAAATTTAAGACTTCTTTGACCTTAAATTCTTAATTATTATCCATTTCTATAAAATAAAGTGGAATTTGTCTTTTTCTTGGTATATCTATTGTCTTATATAGTATAAAAAAAAGATACATAAAACAGAAGATTGATCTTCATAGATTTTAATAGGTATAATTATTAAGTAATTGGATTGATCTATTTACAAATTAAAAATGGTTTTAATCTATGATAATTCGATTTTTTGTAATAACAATTAATCTTAATATTACAATAAAATAACCAAACTTTATTACCTATGTCAAATTAAAATTATTCCATATAATAGATATCTGCATTGATTTTTTATTTATTTTTATTTTAGAGTTTTTTCTTAATTGTACCTTTAGTATTGCATTTAGCTATAAAAATGATTTGCCAAATATTTTGATATAAAATCATCAAATTTTAAGAAGTAAAAAATATTAAATATTAAATTATAATTATAATAAAAAATTAAATTAAAAAATATATTAAATTATTATAAGAAAATTTTGTCAATGACAAAGTAGTTATCTAATAATCTTGATGGTATTGATGGTACACCTCAAATATTGTTCAAAAACTTGATTCACTTATTTTATTTGTCTATCAGTTTGAGAATGGATAATCAAAGATAATTTTAGTTATACTTTTAATATCATAAAAGGATTCTCCAAAACCTTAATAATAATTGAATCTCTCTATCTGATATAATATCTTTTAGTAATCCATAAAAGCGGTAAATATTTTCAAAAAAAATAATACTTATAATAAATTTTATATATGATATAAAATATGCCATCTTGGTGAAATAATCTACTATCATAAATATATAAGATTAAAAGGTCTATAATAAAATTCATAGAAATAAAAGACCATAATTCTTTTGATATTGATAATGGTTGAAAAAGTCTATAAGGTTGATAATAAAGAATTTTTTATCTCGAATAAATGTTATATGATTGTACAAAGTCTTTAATTGTCTTTCAAATTTGAGGCCATTAAAAATCTCTTGATATTAGCTCCAAAGTCTTCTTGTATCCATAATATCCTACAATTAAAAAGTCATGACACGCTTGAAAAACTTATAATTATGAATCATCTTCTGAAATATATAAGTATTTCTCAAAATAAAGTAAATTAATTTTGAATTTAAGCTTTGAGGTATAAAAAATTACAAATTTTTTTTTATCATAGATCTTATAATTAATTTTAATTGTCAAAAATTTTCTTGAATAAAAAGCTACTAGATGAAGTTTGTCATCTGCTTCTAATTGTGACAATATCATATATAAAGCAAAATCTTATTTTTTTTATTTCTATTAAAAAATACCTTGAAAAAATTAATGCAAAATATAATTGATATAGAAATAAAAATTGTTTTCCAAGCTTCAAATTATATTTTAGCTTTTTCATTCTATTCAAGTTTGGCTTTACAATTCAAATGTGTAAATAGAACTAAAACTTGAAAAAAATTCTTAATAAATATAAAAAAATAATTGATAAATTTCAAAAAATAATTGATAAATTTCAAAAAATATTTTACATTTCATACTATTTTTTTAGTAATGTTCTATAGGACTTCTAATACGTATTTAATTTGTAAGACACATGTCTTAACTTGCAAGGCAAGTTTCTTATATGTCCACCACATCATTAACTTATACTACAAACTATCAATATATGAAACATTTGGCTAATTTGTTGGTCAAGTTTCTAATCTATTAATTACCTATAGACATGTATAAAGATGACATCACATCTATTAAGCTTCTAAGAAGTTTTTTAAGAAGATATTATAAAATTAATCTATTTATATTTATTTTTATATATTTAAATTACCTAGATAAATATTAAAAATATATATATGTTTGTGACATTATCTCTTTTTTTAGAAATAAGTTCTATAAAGAATAGTAATCACATATTGATGAAGTCTAAGATGTGAGAAAATTCTATTTCTCACATATTTAGATTATTATTTCTTTAGAAGATAGTTGATAGGTTGTCTTAGCCATCAATAGTATTCTATTTCAAAAAAAGAAGACCACTTTATTATTTGATTATTATTGAGGCTTTTATAACTTTTTTCAAACAAAACATTTATTATACTATGAAGAGTTGTTTCTACCTCCAATAATATCACTGAACATTAGGAGTCTCTTTCAAGGTTATAATATCAAATGAGTTGTATCTTGCTATTTATTTAAAGAAAAATATGTCATTTTTGAAGGTCTTCATCTCAATTCTGTTGTCTTGAAGGCTATGACAATTGTAATGTCTTATCTAATTAGTCAACAAATGATGGCTCTTAAATTAAAATTTTTGGTTGTAGATTCTTCATCTCATTGGTGTCACAAAATACAAAGAATTTAAAATAAAGGATAGAATATAGAATGCAATCTCTATTAAACATCCTTTTTTTTATAATAAAAAATTACTAGACTTTTTATTTTGATTTTGATTGATGTCATTGATGAAAAGTTTTAATCTTTTCTATTATATTTGCAAGATTTTTTGATGGCTTCTATATGTGTTCATTAATATCATATCTATACCAATTAACAAGATTTTTTAATTTATTTTGGTACCACCTTAAGTCTAAGACTTCTTTTACCTTGAATTTTTAATTATTATCTACTTCTATAGAAGATGGTGGCATTTATCTTCTTGAAATATTCACTATCTTATATGGCTTAAAAAGAGATATATAAGTTATAGAATGGATTTTCATAGATTTTGATAAATATAATCAATAAATAACTAGATTAATTTGTTTGTATGTAAGAAGTGGTATAAATTTATAATAATATAACTTGTCATAAGAATAAGTAGTCTTGATATATGACAAAATAACCATACCTTATTACCAATGTAGAATTAAGGTTATTCCTTGCAATAGGCATCTATATTAATCTTTTAACATTCTTGAGCTTCTTTTAGATGTATCTTCTTTGTTGTATGTAGCTTAGATAAATAATTTGCCAAATTTTCTATCACAAAATTATTAACTTTTAAAAAATCAAAAGCATCAAATTGTGGATAATAACTATAATTAACAAAGAAAGATGTGTATTAAATAGAAGAATATACCATGTTGTTATGAGTAAACTTTGCTAATGACAAAAGAAGTGTTCAATTATCTTATTGGTAGTTGATGATATATCTCAAATATTACTTCAAAATTTAATTTACTCCCTCTGTTTATCTATCAATTTGACAATAGAAAGTCAAAGCTAGATTAATATCTTCCTTTAGGATTTTGAAAAAAATTCTCCAAAATCTTGATACGAATTGTGTCCCTCTATCCAATATAATATCTTTAGGCAATCCATGATAGTAATTGATATCATAAAAATAAAAAATAAAAAACTTAATTATATTTTTACTTGTGATAGATTTTGTTTATGGTACAAAGTGTATCATTTTGATAAAATAATCTACTATCACAAATATTAAATTATAAAAACTTGAGATTGAAAGATCTATGATAAAATCTATAGAAATAAAAGACCATAGTTATTTTGGAATAGATAGTGGCTAAAAAAGTTCATAAAGTTGATGACAAGGAATTTTTGATCTTGAACAAATGTCACATGATTATACAAAATCTTTGACTACCTTCCACATTTGAAACTATCAAAAATATTTAGATATTAATTCCAAATTCTTGTTATATCCAAAATATCTGACTTTTGGAAAGTTGTAACAAACTTAGAGAATATATAATCATGCTTTACTTTTTGAAAACATATAAGCAACGTTCAAAATAAAATATATTATTTTTGAATTCAAACTTGAAAATATCATGAGATTTTGAAGAATTTTCTTTAATATCAGAAATAAAAATATTAGAAGACATATTTGATTAAAATCACTTAAAAAAATTGAATCAATGATTGATATTAATTTATTTGCTTGAAGATGAATCATTCTAAATTTAAGAGAATTATTTTTTATTGATCAAAAATTGCATTTCTTTCTTTTGATATAAGATAAAGATTGTCTAAAAAGACCATCTCAGTAGCCTTATTGTTTTTTGGTCAATAAGTGATCTTGAATTCAAATCTTGATAAAGATATATTTCAATGGGCTTGGTAAAAATTCAAAATACATGTTGACTTAAAATACTCAAGATTCTTATGATTTGTATATATATTAATTGAATTAGAAGTATCTTTTAGATAATGGCACTATTTGTGAAACAAATCCATAATTAAAAAAATTTCTTTATTATAGATCTTATAATTCATCTTGATTGTTAAAAAAAATTGAATAAAAATCTATTAGGTGAAGTTTATTATTTAATCCTATTTGTGACAATATGATACTTAAAGATGATATACGAAAAGAAGTTGACTTAAGAAGTATAAAATACATAATTTTCTATCTTGGAATAGAATCATACATCTCTTAGTTTTATAATATATAATAAATATGAATTTAATATTTTTTTATATTTTAAAAATAGATTAAGATGTCATTTAGATAAAAAAAATAATAAAATTATCTAATAATTTTCTAAAGTCATCATTTATTAGGTGTTGAAAATTTATTGGTGCATTTATAAGTCCAAAAGATATGACATTATATTAAAAATATTTTTACTTGATTTAAAACACAGTCTTCCATTTATCTCTTTTTTTGATGCATTTCAAATTATTTTCTCGTCATAGATCTATTTTTATATAAATATTAATTTGATTCAATTAATTAAAACATTCAGATATCAAAAGTAAAAGATATATATTCTTGATGGTAATCTTGTTGAGTCTTTTATAATTTACAGACATCTATAATGATCCATCTTTTTTCTTCACAAATAAAATTAAATGACTTGCTAGAGATTTGGAATGGTGTATAAAATTATTATCTAGATTTTCTTCAATATACTCTTTAAGTTCAGCCAACTTATTTTATGATAAATTATAGATTAGTCTAAATGGGAGTTGAACTATCTCTTGGAGGTCAATTGAATAATTATCAGCTAAATATTTTAGAATAGTATTTGCATTCTTTTTCTCAAAAATATCTTTAAAATCTTGATATTGGCTTATAATACCTTTTGAAGTCTTTCTACTATTAAAAACAAGTATGGCATAAACAACATAAGGTGATATTTTTTTTTATAGCATACAAGAAAGCACTTGTACTTACAAATCTAGGTTTGGTTGCACTAAACTTATGCCTTTCAATTTGATTAATAATACTCTTAGTTACACTCTCAAAAAAGGTAAGACTACAAGAAATCCAATCTATTTAAGATTTATATTTTTATAGCCATAATAAACCTAAAATTATTGGATTAATTTTTTTAATGATATTTAATATTAAAAAAATATTATGACAATTGATTTCTACTTCTATAAGAAAACATTTATGAATAATATCTCTAAAAGATAATAAAAAACTATTAATGGCTTCTACATGAATATGTTTAATTTTTTATTAAAAATATGTTATATCTTTTAATAAATCCTTCACCTAAAAAACCAACTAAGGTTCTTAAATCTAACAAGATAGATGCTTTATAATGTTTAGGTCCTAAGTTAATATCTATTGTTAAAAAAAGAGAGGATTTTGAGGGAAAAATATGACCTTTATTTGATGTTTTATAAAGTTTTAGTTTCCAACATATTTTCTTTTTTGACAGAAATACTTTTTATTTTATGAGTGTATTACTTCTATATGCAATGTTGACTAGTGTACTTATGTTCTCTATAATATAAGCATAATCCTATCTAATATTATAAAAATGAATCTCTTCTTGCTCAATAAGAGATTTAAAATGTATGGCATCAATTTGCATATCTTCTATTTTTAAATATATGTATTGAAAAGATTTTACTATTATAATTGAATTTAAATAATATTGAGATTCATTTATGTAATTTTTGGATTGAAATTCAAAAAGTTGGTTGTGACAATTCATATCAAAGTCAATTGCTTGACTTAATGTTTGAGTATTAAATAAATTGAGCATCAATTTTTTTACCTCATATTATAATTTGTAGAGAAATTTGCTAATAAATATAATATTATTTTATTTGATATCAATTACAAGTTATTAAAATTTTAAAGCATATAATGTTACAAATCAATTATCTAGTTGTAAAATATGGATTTTTTTTGTTTCAATATAAATTACATCATATTTTTTATACATGGATCAAAATTCTATCAAAAAAGTCTTTAAATTATCTAATATTAGATGACATCATTTAAAAAAAAGATAAAAATCATAATAATGGAGAATTTAAAAGAAAGTGTATTAATAAACTTTATTTGTAATCATAGCATTGAATAGCTTAAGAATTAAATTTTAATCACTAATTATACTTAATTAATGAATTCTCAAAATTTTGATCTTATACCATTAAACTTCTCCAGCAAGGCATATTTTGATTTTTTAATGCTTAAATAATATTCCACCATAAGAAAAGTAGCATGATTTGGTGTACATGTTGAAGAAGCTCCAATCATCTCTATATCTTTATTATTTAATAATCTTGTTGCTTCTTATAGTAATAAATTGAATTGATGTATAGATATCCTTAAAATTAGACTAAAAGTAAGAAAAAAGTTGATAAGGATGAAGAAAGCTTCACTTTTGCTTTCATATATATTATCTACCTAAGAGCTATATGGCAACATTGTATAATATGTCCAACATGTCTCCAGTTTGCAAGATATATA
This sequence comes from Physcomitrium patens, assembly GCF_059467195.1. Classification (NCBI taxonomy): domain Eukaryota; kingdom Viridiplantae; phylum Streptophyta; class Bryopsida; order Funariales; family Funariaceae; genus Physcomitrium; species Physcomitrium patens. The sequence continues at coordinate 9,730,923 of NC_143432.1, forward strand.
TCTTAACTTGTAAGCAAGTTTCCTATATATACACTATATTGTTAATTTGTATCACAAGCTACCAATACATGCAACCAAAACTAACTTGTTTGCCAAGTTTTTAATCTATCAATTACCTATCAACATGTATAAAAGTGATACTATGCCTATAAAAGTTTTTAAGAAGATTTTTTTAGAAGGTACTATAATATTTATTTATTTATATCTATTTCTATTTAATTATATTAACTAAATAATTATTAGAATAAATATGTATGTCCATGATAATCAATGTTATTATATGCTCTTCAAGCTCGTCACAATGTCCTTGTTATAGGATATTTTGGATATAGCAAGATCTTTAAGTTAATATCCAAATATTTCTAGTGGCTTCAAATGTAGAAGGCAATTAAAGACTTTTTACAAACATGTGACATTTGTTTAAGATCAAAAAATCTTTATCATTGATTTTTATAGGCTTCTTTAATTATTATCAATATGACATCAATTATGGTCTTCAATTTTAATAGGTTTTATTATGGATTTTTTAATTTCAAGTTCTTATGATTCTATATTCATAATATGAAATGATTTTAAAAAGTTAACATATTTTGTACCATACATAATAACTATCATAAGTAAAAAATAACTCTTTTTTTTAATAATATTTATTATTATTATAGATTATCAAAAAATACTATATTAAATATAGATATTTAATTTGTATTATGATTTATAAAAATAATTTTTAAAATATTGAAGATAGATACAAACTATCTTTTCTATCTTCAATTAATAAATATAAAAAAAGAAAAATGCTACTTCATTTTATAAAAATAAATAATAATCAAGAATCTAAGGTCAAATAAGTCTTAGATTCAAGGTGATACCAAAATAGGTTAGAATATCTTGGACATTAATGTAGTGAATGTTGTTATATTACATGTATTCTTACTTGAAAATGTACCTTGCACCTAATTATGGAAGGTAAATAGAAATACAACAATAATTCTACTAAGTCTAATAAGATCTTAAATAAACTTTAAGTAATCGTTAATAATCTTAATCAATTTTTAACCAATATAAAATGAATTTAAAAGAAGTTACAAAAGAAATACAAAAAAATCCTAAATTAATTTCAAAAAATAATAATATTAAAATCTTAAAAAAATATAAAAATAAAATTTCAAAAAAAATTTAAATTTTTTAAAAAAAATATTAGAAATATTTTTTAAAGAAATAATAAAAAAATGTTTAAAATAATAAAAATAAAAAACTTTAAATAAATCCTAAATAAATATTAATTAAATCTTGATTTAATCCTAATTAAAAACTTGATGAATTTTAACCAAATCCTATGTCGAATTCTAATGAAATCTTAAATTTTAGACTAATTCTAATGAATTTTAGTGAAATTAATCAAATCTTAGATAAATACTAAACAAATCATAATCAAATTCTAATAAAATCTTAATCGAATTTAAATAAAATCCTAAATCCTAACCAAACCTAGATATATTCTAAATCCTAATCAAATCCTAATCAAATTATAGAACCTAAATCAATCCTAATCTATCTTTAATCAACTTCTAAATCTTAAAAAAATCTTAATAATTTTATAGAAGATAAAAAAAAAATCAATAATTAATGATTGCATCATTGATTTTGATTTAAAATTTCAACACCTTATAAAAAACAAATAAGAAATAAGTACAAAATATTTGAAGATCATACATACCAATAGTAAGCAAAGCTTTCAAAACTTCTTAGTCATTGGTCACCCTCCTTCTCTGACTTCAATGTTGATCTTTCAATATCCATTTCTCCTTGTTGAACTGTTTAATCATTTCAAAAATTAGACTATGTATAGATATTTAAGTCTTAATTGTTCTTACTAAAATTTGCTTCAATCCAAGTAGAAAATATTGTTAGATCTTGGAATCACTCACTAACCTTAAATCTCAAATTTATGAGACTATAATCCACAAAAATCCTCATATGCTTCAATCTAATAGCTTGATTGACCTCAAATTTTTTACATGTATTAAAAATAAGTAAAAAAACAAATTAGCTAATTTTTAATTGTATATATGCTACAAAATTCAAGAAATTCTTAAATTTATAAACATACCTCTATTTTTTAAAATCTAAACTTTTTGAGTACATTACTATTTTTGAAAATTCTTCAAAATATCAATATTAATTTAAATGATATGAAACCAATACTTAAGAACCTTTCTTTAAGTTTTCTTTCAAATTCCACTGTCCAATTTGCAAAAGAATCCTCAAGTTGCCATAGGTGCACAATTTTATACCTTAGGATCTAATTTTAATCCAGATTAACAATTAGACTTCTTTGGGTATCAATTTTTGATAATTTGAGATAAGTTTTACTTTAATCTATTTTTAATTCTTTCTTAAACATTCTTATATCAATTTTTTCTTTTATTTACTTTGATTTGGCTCATTTATGCCTCTATAATCAAAGTAAATAGAAGTTCCTTCTAAAAGATAGTATTAAGACTAAATTTTTTATTACCTTTCTATAATTTATCATTATTTTTTTATAACATATTTTTACTATGGTCTTCTATAATTAAATCCATATTTTTATTTTTCACCATATAGTCATGTTATCACATAATATCTACTCCCTTTGAACCTATGCATTCTCTGATATGCACTAAATAATGCAAATCTTATTTGATTTATATTATATTCTCTATATCTTCATCTAAATTTTCTTCATCATTTTTGTTATACGAGTCAAAATCATCTTCTTATCTTAAAAGATTCATATCTTCAATAAGATCTTTTATATTTTTTATATTTTTTTTATTTGAATATCTTCACTCATTTTCCTGTAATTGATATTTTAAACCTTGTTCTATCTAGTTTTTATAATGAATAAGTTGTATTATTAGGAATAATTGTTACCACATATGGTTCAAACCATCATTTAAAAAACTTCTTTAAAGTACTATTTCGATTATCTAAGCTACTATCATAGACCAAAATCTTATCACCTTCTTCCATTGCTTTAGGTTTCAATTGATGTTGCTTATTAAATTATGCCTTATTTTATAATATTGTTCTTTTTAACCTTTCTAATGCTATTTTGATATCTTCTAGTCTTTGCTCAAGTTGTTGAATTCCAATAGCTAAAAGTTCCTCTCTTATTAATTCATCTTCTTAGAATTGTATATTCCAAGTATTTTTTCTTTAATTAATATAATAGGTTTTTGCCTTGTTATAAGCTCAATAGGCTTATATCTCCTTATTGAACTATGAGTTATATAATCAATCTATAATGCAAATGGAAAAAGTCAAGGTTATTTTCTAAATTTTCTATTATAAGCTTTAATTTATGCTTTTATAATTGATAGATGACCACATTTACTTTTTGTATTTCCTTTAAGATAATCAGTAGTAATAGTCAATGATAACTTAATTCCACATCTTTTAAAGAATTCACAAGCTTCTTATATATTTAATTTTCTACAATCTGCAGTTATTTTTCTTACACATTTGTAGCAATAAATAACATCTTTAAGTAAAAAATTACAAATCTCTTTTGTAGACTTTATTCTTAATATTCTATCTTTTACTTGGTTTTATAAATCTTCACAAGCCAAAACCAAATATCTCATTTGTTATAATTCAATTAGCATAATAATTAAATCAATAATCCACTTAAAATAAATAGTCAAAGGATATATTGGATGTAGATCATTTTTATGTTATATATTAGAATATGCTTGAAAATTTTTATATGATTCTATAAATAAAAAATATCCCAATACATATTTTTTTTAATCAATATTGTTCTTTGAATTTAGCAAAAATAGTCCATATTCTCTTATGTCTTATCCATTAACTATTGTAAATTTTTTTTATTAATTTTTGTTGCACTTTCTTATTTCCTATGACTCATTGTAGCATCCCAATTCTTTTTTTTAGTCTTTTTTTAGTCTCTTCTATAAAAATCTTTCTTGAAGCAAAAATCCGTTTTTTTTTTTTTTTTTTTTTTTTTTTTAAATCATAGATCAATTTTTTTGTTCAATTAAGGTAATAAAATAATAAAAATATCTATTAATTCTCTTTTTATAAAGCTCTTCAAATTAAAAAAAATTAACTTTAATGCTAAGATTTGATATTAAATAGAATTTTGATCCTATATCATTAATTTCTTCAACCATCTCATCTTCTTTTTTATATCATACTTAAGATAATATATTTACTACCAAATTATTCTTTTTAAAAACATGTTTAAATTTTGGATATAAAGATTTGATATAAGCAATCTATCTTAAAATTATAATATTTGGTATTGAATAATTAGTAATCATTTTTAGCAATGGCAAGAAATTTGTTTCAATAACTACCAGTATATCAATCAAATAATCTTTTTTAACTTTCATAGCTGAAACAATTCTCTATAGTTATCTTTTGACTTATAAATATATACAGTAATAAATACTTAAAACTTCAGCTCTAAATTGAACTACAAATCTATTTCTACTTGAATCATTTTAACTCATAACCTATCCAATAGTAATAAGATTAGTATCTACAGTAAGTATTATTTGTCTATTATATTTATAATCAATTTTTCTTAAAATTAGAGGTATCAATAATAATACTTTTAGCTTTTGCATTATTTAAATATATAAATTTTTATTTAAATTGATAATTCTTATGTAATAATTCATATAATAGATCTAATATATGAGCTTAATAAAGAATCTATATACAATAAAATATACAAGATTCTAAAAACCTACATATTTTTATTAAAAAGTCATATTTATCCTTCATCCTTCTAATTGCATCAACTTTATTTGAATCCAATTTTCTTCCATAAAATCCACACAAATATCCAATAATAACAACTATTTATATTCTAAATGTAGATTTTGTTTCCTAAAGTGTAAGATAAATTGCTTTAATTCAAGATAAAATCCTTTTATAATCTTGTATATGATTAATAATACACTTGCAACATCCCTTCTCACCTAAAATCTCATTTTTTTTTAAATTTTTTACATCCTTTAATAGAAAAATTACCTAAAAAAAGTATAGTTTTTTTAAAAATGAAGTCTTTTAATACCTTATTCATTCCATTCATCATATATACAACTGAGTTTATAGCATCTTATAGAAGGATATTTATTTTAAGTAATCTAAGTGGCATTTTTATTTTTGATAGATCTCTATTCCTATGTACAAGTTGAAATTGATCATAGTTCAAATATAAATCACCTATTGAATAAATTATCCTTTATGCAAATACTTCAGCAAATTTATCTATTAAAGGTCTTATATCTCTATTTTTAACAGTTATTGAATTCATTGGCTATATATCTTAAATAAAATATAATGAACCATTTTTTTAGACACCATAAACCAACAACTAGAATATAAAACAAAAGAAGGCTTCAAAATCTTCATATACATCTTTTCTTTCAATAATTTTATCAATTTAGGTAAGTATATCCTTGATACAAAAATTGGCCTTAAGTTCTAAAGGACATGTGATATTGTGAAGATAACCATAGAAGCAACTATATTACAACTTATACATCATATTTCATGAGGTCTAAAAGCAAATGATTTACCCTATTTTATAAGTATTTTTTTAAATATTTAATTTTTGCTAGTAATAAGGAATCATCACCTCTAATCTTCAATTCTTCAAAAGTCTCCTTTGTAAATTGATATCCAATATTATTTTAATTTTTTAAACTCTCTTTCTTTGATGCTTCTTTTATTTATTCCATAAAATCTTTTGATAAAGGTCTAGCAATAGATTTTACCTTCTTATCTATTATTTTTTATTTTATTTCTATAATAACTTTTATTACTTAAAAGATTCAAGTATAGAATAAATCTCTCTTGAATGAATTTCCATAATTTTATTATCATTTTGTAATTCAATAGATATAATTATATTCAAAAAAATCTTTCAATCTATTTTCTTCATAAATACTTAAAATCCTCTTATTATCTTCTAATGTTCCTAACCTACACAATTCTTTTTTAATATTATATTTTTTTTCTTTTTAAATCTTTAATTTTTTTATATATAGTATTTTTATTTTCAAAAATGTCAATAAAACTTTCATCAAAGGCACCTATATCTTATAAGAGTACGTCCCCTTTTGTACTTCCATAATCCCACTTTATAGTGGTATTTTTTCAAAATCCTTAGATTCTTTAACAACTCTTAGCAATGATTTCTCCTTTGACCTATCTTGATTTTATTTGTGATTAAAAAACACAATTAGAAATTATACTACTTTCTTTCTATCTTTACTATGTATCCATGCATAGATTAAACTATAATCAGGTACTTTTATTTCCATCTATGTTGCTATAGTATATGGTTGTCTTAAAATCATTGAATAAAATGTTGTATCTTGAACAAAAAAATGTTGTTCCATTGTAACATCTTCAATCCAGATTTTAACATCCAAACAAACTCCATATAATTCACCTTATGTATTATTATCTGCTCATATTATCCATCTATGCTCCATATCAATTAGCAACCTCTACTTCTTATAAAGATTCTTAAATATAAGATTTATTCCAAATTGTGATCAATTAAACAACAATTGATTCTTCTATATCTTCTACACTTACCAATACTTTTATAGTTGCTCTTGTCAAATATTTTTAAGTATAATGGCTTGAAGCTTTTATTTCCTTGTCACTATAATCTTCAAAATACACTTCTTGATTATAATCATTCTTTTTATTTATTGATTTCTTATAACCATTATCAACTTCTTCTTTATCCTTGTATATCCTTGCATCAATAACATGACTCATTATAGCTTCATCCATTAATTGTCTCTTCTTTTTAATGTTTTCAATAATAACATCATAAAACTCCTTCTTTACAATTATTAAAATCTCTTTCAATGTGAACTCCACCTTAGCATTTAGTATATGTTCTTTCAACACTCCCTTTAAATCTATTGTTACTTTAATATTAGAGAGTAATTCATAAGGTATTGATTTAATTTTATCCTTTATCTACTTTGCTTTTTTTAAAAATATTTTTAGAACATCCTTTATGGATAATTCTTATGAAGTTGCCTTACAAGCTTTATTTCCTCAAGTTTGCCTCTTAGAAGAATTTCTTTCTCTTGTATCATCAAAATTTTATCTCTTTTCTTTCATTAAGGCTTCATGTTGGTTCTTAATAATATATGCATGAATTCAAAGAGCTTCTATAAGATCTTTCCAATATATTACATCATGTATTATTATTGTAATTCTCAATAATGCTTTCCAAGGTGTTTTTCCTTTTTGTATTGTAAAAGGAAAAAGTTTAGAATCCACTTGTTTTAATATTTCTATCAAGGTTATCATCTATCTTAAGACCATACCTTGCACTTTTTCATGTTGCTACTCCATATGTTAATAAATAGTCTTGAATTAATGCTCTCATACCTCCTTTGACAAAATTGATTTGAAAGAAGTTTCTTTATAATGGAATACAGATAAGATATTATATTATTAATGCATAAGAATAGATAATTAAAGCTATATTTGAAAAATTTATAGAAATTTCTAGAATTGAGACAAGATTAGTAAGCTATGTAGGATCCACCATGGAACATTTTAGAAAGAACTTACGGTGGTGTAGAATAGATATTAATTCATTTTGGAAAGATATTGATAAAATATATTAATAGTCCATATAATAGGAAATTCAGGAGGACGGATGAGTGATTTAGTTCTTAAAAGCAATTAATTACAGAATTATGGTTAGAATCACGAGAATCAGGGAAAAATATATAAGAGTTGTAGAAGTTAATTAAGATGCCAGACTGTGATAGTCATGAGTCGAGGGCCATCGCTGTGATAGTTGTGAGCCGAGGTAAGCTTGGTGCTACCTCTTTTCTTTTGTTTGTTATTTTCTTTGAATAAGAGGATTGAGAGTTTCTGAATATTGTGAAGTGAATTATGGAATGGAAATGTGATTAGTATTATTTGAGAAGAAGAAAGATTACATGCTGAAATTTGATTGTAGTTCAGCAGAGAAAATGAGTCTGTGTTTGTGTGAAACATCGTAATGTGAATGGCAGTTCTGTATGAAGAATTCCAGTGATTGGAATGAGGGTAATTGTGTGCTGAAAGCTATAAGGGCGCACTATTACAATTAGAAATTATGAAGGTGAATATATTGGTGGAAATAGCAGTTATTTGTATGACTGAATTGCTGTAAGGAAGAGATCGATAAGGTGAAAGAGGAGATTATAGTGTCCTTGTGTGTTTAGATATTGGAAATAGAGACGATACATTGAGGAGGTAATTGATTGTGTGACCTTAACGTGAACGCTTAAGCAACTAGTCATTTGCCATGTTCGAATCCTCCTATATACCTTTATTTTAGGAGGTTTCTTTCGGAATAAGTAAAACGAGCAATCACATTTTGGTACCGCTACCGAGGAGTGATAATAGCTTTGAGTGTTAGGAATTAATTATCAAACGTGTGAGAAAATTGGCAATGGAAGACGATTTCAGTAGTGTTTGAAGCAAGATTATGGTTAATAAGAACGAGAGCATTGCATTGAGAAAAATAAATCAGTTGAGAGAAAGACAAGGAAGAGCGCAAGGAAGGAACTTGCTTAGAGAGGAGCAAGAACATAATCTTAAAAGGAAGCATGGATAGAATTGGATTAAACCATGGTTGCAAGTTTGTCGGCGCAATCAAACATATCAAGAATTGGATAGACTGTTAATTCTATAGTCGTATGTACCATTAAAAAAACTGCCAAGAACACTCGTGGGAAATTTTGTTAACATTCCAGTGGAAATCTTGAGGCCATTAACTGAAAGAGAAGGAGGCGTAATAGAATTTGGTACTCCATTGGATATTTTTTCAGTAAGGGGTACCGCTAAAACGAGCAACAGTGGCTCTTCAGATTGGCACAAATTGGTCTTCAATAAAGATAACTATATTGTATTTCAAAATCCGACGTTTTCACCGGTAATTCAATCAATAAAACTATTTGCAAAAAATAACAATAAATCGAGGAGCACTAAGAGCTTGGAAATTAGAATAAGAAAAAGTAGAGATTATTTTAAAATGGAGTTGAGGGGAACACCGACATCTTTAACGACGTCAGGAGGATCAGTTGTTTCGATTGCAGTACAAATAGGTACAATAGGTGATCGAATGACTAGCATCGTGCTATTACCTACTTTTCGGAGTTTGCCAGGTGTGGATCCAGATCAACATTTGTCTCAATTCTTGACGATGTGTATAGCCAATAATGGAAGAACAGAAGACATTTGGCTGAGATGGTTGCGAGCGACATTAAAAGACACAACGTTTGAGTAGTATAACCGCCAACCTGTGGGACAATTTATGAATTGGGAGGCATTGAAAAATACATTTTTAGCCCATTTTTGACCAATTGGTTTTGAAAAACGTCTTAGAGAAAAATTAATGAATAGCAGAATGGTACCAGAGGAAGCGGTACAGTCATATTATGGTCATGTAGCAGATATACTTCGAAAACGGCCAAATAATCAAATACCAAAATTGTTTGTATTGTCCATATTGGTTAATGGACTACACCCACCAGAATTGAAGATGTTTGTAAAGGAGGTCCAATCAGCCACCATTGCATCATCTCTTGAGCGAGCGAAAGTATGGGAGGAATGTCACTATGACCAGAACTTAACAGTTGGAGCCACGATGATTCTATCTCAAGGAGGTTATCAAATGACAAATTGGAATGACGCATCGGAAGGTTATCTGGGAAGGAATGATTATGGTACAAATCCACAGGGAATCGTAGATATCATTCTATTGCAGGCTGTACCACCATCATCATCACACCCATATGCGCCTTATTTCACGTATCAAAAATCAATACCTACGAAGGAATTGCCAAATGCATTGATATCAAGGGATCCCAATAAGTCATTCCTATTAATATTGACAAAAAAAATGGATGAATTGGTTGTGAATCTGGCCAAGGATAAAGAAAAAAAGTATAAACCAACCAATATGCGTCCCAATGTCTGGTGCAGTAATTGTAAGGGGCAAGGTCATTTAGTAATACAATGTCCTTCACCTCCCCAAATGACTATAGAATGTACCTTTTGTAGAGGCAAGCATATTACTACCAACTGTTGGAATTTACGGAAGCAAGAACAACTCAGTAACCAGATAATGACTCAACCAACCCAATGGAATGTCAATCAAGTACAAACAGAAAATAAGTTTGGCTGGAATGGAAATCGAGCGAATAAATAAAATAGGAATTATTCCAATTTCCTAAACTCTAAATTTCACCAAAAAGATGTATCCAATACTCACGGATTGGCGATGAACCAATCAGGATACCATCAATATCTACCCATGACGAAGCCAATGTGAGACTCTACAATACCAACATGACAACCAAGATTATTTTCTAACCCTACATGGAACAAATCTAGTAGGTATATACCGATGGAGGCACCTAATATGCCTGATAGAGGTACAAAAAGACCACTTCGTTGTTTTCGTTGTAGAAAAATTGGTTATTATGCCAATGAATGTCCTAATCCAATGGCTAGTGATGACTACGCTCCAATATATGGAAATTATAAGCAGTCTAGTCACACTTATCAACAGTGCAATGCGCCTTTTAATTATAATAACCGGGACCAGCAAATACAAATAAGCCAAGCGACGGAGGACAAAGGCCTTGTTCAAGGAGACTCACCAGTACATCGTGTTGAGGTAGTGAATGCAGTGCTTACCAAAGGCCAACAAAAAGACAAGAATCCAATTCAGGACCTGGATGAACTAATTGCAGGAGAGCAAGTAGCGCCGTCCACGGGGCTAAATGAACCAATATTAGTATTGGGACGTATCCCAATATTAAGACCTCAACAGACTGAGGAACCTAATTTGGTTCCACGTGCCAATTTGTTGAGACCATCCAATCTAGGTCTTGTTGCGGGCTTTGTACCTAGTATGAGACCTGATTCAATGGCAAAACGTAATGAGGTCCCAATTATGGAGGCTTCGATTTTGTTCCAAGCAGTTTCGATGTCTACGCAGTTCGAAGAAACGTCTTATCCATTGAAAGATCCTCTTGGGGGCGGGAATTCCAAAGAAGCTCCGACTATTGTTCCAATTTCGAGTCCAGGGCGAAAGAATATCTTACCTCACGGAATTAAACTCAAACCAATGATAAGAAAAAGAGCATTGGGAATTACTCTCAATATGGAATCCTACAATATTTTGAAGGATTTGGATGTTATTCAGCCTTCAATTACAATGAAGCAACTTTTGGCTATAGCACTGGAATGTCGATCTACATTGAATTCAGCGCTAATACGATGAAGATCCCGCACTAAAGAAATTCATGAAGTTAGCTTAAACCCAGATCTAGGAGCACCAACAATCGATGTATCAATCGATGGCATTTTAATTCTAAGGGTACAAGTCAATGATAGCTCCAGTGTGAATTTAATGAACGTGGATACAATGGAGGACTTGAATCTAAAGCAATTGCTACTTACGACATTGGTCTTGCGAATGGCAGATCATAGTCGGATAAAGCCAATGGGAATCTTACGCAATATTGCCATTGTAATCACGGGATTGATATACAAAATCGATTATATTGTATTCCAATTATAAAGTTCTACATTATCGTATCCCATTTTATTGGGCAGACCTTAGCTTTATCAAGCCAAAGCTAAGAATGATTGGGGCCGAGGCACATTGACAATTGGAAAAGGCCATGACCAGATTATTTTACAGATGTACCCAGTACAATATCATTGAAAATCTCAATTGCCAGAACCAGAATTCACATTGGACAACGAGAGTCAATCGATTGAGGTAGATGACGATGCTATAGGTTCACCGCAATTTAGGGTAGGACAAAACACTTCAACAGCAAAGGGAGGAGTCTACCAATGTGGAAGTCCTGGTGAATATTTACTGCATCAAGAGGATGCGACTAACTCGGATCATACTATTACCGAATGGATGAACAATTTCACAGTCAATAGAGTCAGCACATTGGAACTAGATTTGGATGGTTCCCATATGTCGGATAATATAAGATATTCAGATCAAGAAAAGACAATTAAATCAAAGGTTGTTGAAGACCCTGTGTGTCAATCTATTAACTTGGGTACCAACGAAATGCCACAACTAATTAAAATATATGTCGGTATTATAAGTACAGAATTGGATGCTTGAAAACAGTTTTTTGTCTATCACAAATCTGCCTTTGCGTGGTCATATGCAGATTTGAAAGGGATTCCAGCCGACGTGTGTGAGTACCAGATTATTTTGGAGGAGGGTGTTACGCCAGTTCGTCAAAGACAACACCAGCTTAATCTAAAATATTTCCTTTTAGTGAAAGAGGAATTGGATAAACTTCTCAACATGGGTTTTATTTATCATGTTCCGCATAGTGCATGGATGTCGCCAATCGTGATGGTACCAAAGAAGAATGGAAAAATCAGGATATGTAAAGATTTTTGAAAGTTAAATGCGGCCACCAAGAAAGATTACTTCCTATTACCTTTCACGGACAGTATGGATAACATGTTGTTGTTATCACCACTAGGTAAAAGAATAGAAGTGGGGCATCAGTTAAAGTCATTCTGTGGTGTTGTTTTGGGTTGACTAGAGTGCCATTTTCTTATATTTCTTATATTTTCGAGAGTAGTAGTTTCAGTTAAGAGTTAACAGCGAAGAGCCGGTCACAAGTGTCGATTGAAGATATTCCAGAATGGATGAGTCAGCAGTAACAATTGGAACTTCGGGATGTCCAGATCCTGAAATTGGAAGCTCAAGTCCGTGAACTGGTCGAGTACAATGAAGACCTTTCAACTCAGTTGAGGCAGGAGCCGATGGAAGGATTCGAGGAAGATGAAGATTTGTAATTGGAACCAGATTTGGTCGAACCTACATTCGATAATGCAGCGAATGATTAATTAGGTGGACCAGAGGAACTAGCAATTTTTGTGGAGATTTGTTAGATAATTTTTAGATAGGTATCAATTGAGTGTTTGCGAGGATGTTGCTCAGATAGGAGTGGAGCTATGTAGAATAGATATTAATTCATTTTGGAAAGATATTGATAAAATATATTAATAGTCCATATAATAGGAAATTCAGGAGGACGGATGAGTGATTTAGTTCTTAAAAGCAATTAATTACAGAATTATGGTTAGAATCACGAGAATCAGGGAAAAATATATAAGAGTTGTAGAAGTTAATTAAGATGCCAGACTGTGATAGTCATGAGTCGAGGGCCATCGCTGTGATAGTTGTGAGCCGATGTAAGCTTGGTGCTACCTCTTTTCTTTTGTTTGTTATTTTCTTTGAATAAGAGGATTGAGAGTTTCTGAATATTGTGAAGTGAATTATGGAATGGAAATGTGATTAGTATTATTTGAGAAGAAGAAAGATTACATGCTGAAATTTGATTGTAGTTCAGCAGAGAAAATGAGTCTGTGTTTGTGTGAAACATCGTAATGTGAATGGCAGTTCTGTATGAAGAATTCCAGTGATTGGAATGAGGGTAATTGTGTGCTGAAAGCTGTGAGGGCGCACTATTACAATTAGAAATTATGAAGGTGAATATATTGGTGGAAATAGCAGTTATTCGTATGACTGAATTGCTGTAAGGAAGAGATTGATAAGGTGAAAGAGGAGATTATAGTGTCCTTGTGTGTTTAGATATTGGAAATAGAGACGATATATTGAGGAGATAATTGATTGTGTGACTCTAATGTGAATGCTTAAGCAACTAGTCATTCTCCATATTCGAATCCCCCTATACGGCTTTATTCTAGGAGGTTTTTTCTGGAATAAATAAAACAAGCAATCACAGGTGGTTATCTAGATGGAGACTACTATAGAATATTTTAGAAAGAATTTAGGATATATATCTAGATGAGATTCATTATTAAAAATATTTTAAAAAATTCCAAGTTGGTTGGACAAAGTATAAATAGGATTGACCGAGGCCATTTGGGCATCTCATCACATATGGCTTTAGATCTTTTTTCTTAGTAAAGTTTAATTTTACATCTTCTTGTTTAGTTTTATTTTATTTTTTTTTGTTGTATTTTGCTCTATAATATGTTATAATGGGATTTATATTATTGCAAAAAGAAGGATCTTAGAGTTTTGAAATAGTTCAGTCCTATTTTATTGGTATCAAAGGAAATATTAAACTGTTCTTTTGTAGCATGTCAATAGCCAATGTTTAGTTTGAATGCAGTTGTTGTGGTTATACTTGGTACTGTATTGAGGCTATCACGAGTTACTTTTAAAAAATCAGCTAAAAAAAAAAAGATATTATAATTGTGGAGTCCAATAAAGAAATTATAGCATAGGAGATATGGTAAAGTAATCTCAAATCGAAGCTTAGATACAACACCTTCTAGGATATATAGCTACTCTCCAAGAGCAAATAGAAGCCTTTAGGACAAAAAAATCGACATTTATTAAGCTGAAATTGAGTAAGTATGGTATATATTATGGAACTTCAAAGTAAGAAGATGTATGTCAATGGCTCTTCAAAATGCAATAATACCTCCAGCTATCTAAGACAAATACCACTAAAGCAATTATGTATGCAGCCAACTATTTGAGAGATGCGGGAGTTATATAGTTGCAAAATCAAGTTCAAAGCTATAGAATTGAAGGTGGATTTTGTGATTGGGAGGAATTTGAGAGTAAGTTTAAGAATCAATTTTGGCTTATAAATGTAGATAAGATAGCATACAATAAATTGGCAAATCTTACATAATCTAAGTCAATGTAAGATTATATCTTTCAATTTAAGCTTTTATATCTTTAAATTGACAATGTTCCAAAGGCAAAGATGATAGATTAGTTTCTATAAAAATTGAAACCTAACATCTAGCAAAAGGTGGAACTAAAGAATCTACAAATATTTAAAAAGGTAATTAGGATTGTACACAGGGTCAATGTTATAGATTTCAAAAATTATAGAACACAACCTATAGTACAATGTCCTATGCTACTATCTAATATTATAGCACAATAATTAACACCAATAGAAATTGATGCCCTGCAAAGATCATTGATATCACAAAGACAACAAATATTGGTACAAAAAGAATTTTATCTCTATTGTTGAGAGCCAAGCCATTAAATTAAAGATTGTCTAAAATGCCAAAATTTAAGCATCAATAAATCAAGGCAGATTCACAATTTCAAGACTCACTAAGTTAATAATAAGATGGAGCATGGAAATGGAGCTTCCTAATAAAGATGCCAAGGGCTAATTTTGAAGATAGCTGCTGTCTCTTAAGGACAAATGGCATAGCTTTGGACAACTATAAAAAATGTCGATTGGTATATCTAACAAGGCAAATAAGAAGACAATCATGTTGAGTACTTATAAATTGTGGTTCTACAAAAAATTACATCTTAATTGAAATTATCGAATGACTTGGAATTAAAACTAAGATAATCAAAGGAGAGAATATATACCTTGCACATGACCAATAGAACGTATTAAATGACACATGTGAAGAAAAAACCTTGAGGTTGAGTAATACATATGTCTTAAGAAAGAAGTTCAAGATAACAAAGTTAAAATATGTTATTATCTTTAATATACTATGACCAAAGGTGGAAAAAAAATAAGTTGATTGGCTAGCAAGATCAATTTCCTTCAAAGATGGTAGACACAAAGTGACTTTTTATATTTCCGCATGAAATGAAGAAGAAAAATGATCTAAAACTAAAAACTTACTTGTATAAAGAAGCAAACATAGCATAAGCAATTGGTATATATGGTGGTCCAAATCTTACATCAATGGTGAAAAAGATAGTCAAAAGAATAGAACAAGTAAAGTAACTCATATAGGAATATCAGGATGTCTTTCCAACTGATTTATGTAATGGCATGCCTCTTGATTGACGTGCCTTCTTTCAAATAAAACTATTCATCGAGATCAAACTGGCAAGTTGGCTAATTTATTATCAAGTATTAAATAAACTTGAAGATCTGTAGAAGACATTGGACGAACTCTTAGAAAAGAGCCTCATTTGAAAAAGCACATCACCATGGAAAGCACTTATATTCTTTGCACCTAAAAAGAATAGTAGACTTTAGCTTTGCATCTACTATTTAGGCCTTAATAAGCAAATTATTAAGAATGCATATTCACTTTCATGTATGGATAATCTTCTCGACCAACTTCAAAGTGCAACCATCTTTAGTAAATTGAACCTTCAAAGTGGCTATTGGTAGACACCTATTGCAAGAGAGGATATAAAGATAACAGCATTTTGTACATGCTAAGGATATTTCAAATAACTTGTTTATTCTTTTGGCCTCACCAATTCTTTAGCCTCTTTCATGGGTCACATAAACAAATTATTTTGGGACCTTTTGGATAAGTATATAATTTTTTTCATCAATGATATCCTAGTATATAAAAAAATCCTTGAAGAACATGAGCAATATTTATGAGAAGTGCTATACTAGCTACAAGAAAATCACTTCTATTACAAGCAATCAAAGTGTGAACTTTAGAAGTTGAAAGCCTTTTTTTTGAGGCATGTGGTGTCTTTTGAAGGTGTGTGCATGGAACAAGGTAAGATAAAAGTAGTGGAGGATTGAACAAACTTCAAAGATGCTTCTAAAGTCCACTCATTCTTAGGCCTTATTAAATATTATTACCATTTTTTTTGGAAATTTCTTTATATTATTACATCATTGACAAGCCTATTGGAAAAAAGTGCCTAATTTGAATAGAAACTAGAGCAGCAAAAGGCCTTTGATAGGTTAAAGGAAGCACTCATTACTGCTCGAATATTACAACTGTATGATTCTAATTTTTCTTGTATACTTGACATTGATGCTTTTGACTTTCCTATTGGAGAAATCTTTTAATAAGACTTCAAAATCATCCTTCAATCCATGGCATATGAATTATATAAGTTTAGAAAGACAAAGTACAATTACTTTGAATGTTATCATGTAGTAACATGACTATATGGTAAAAAATTAAAACACAAGTGTTATTACAAAAGATCCTAGTAGAAAGATGTAATAAAAAAATAAGAATAAATAGTAGGAAGGTAATAAAAGATTTAGTCTTAATATTGCATTTTAAAAAAAAAACTTCTATTTATTTATAAAAATATTAATATCTCAAATTAAAATAATTATGATAAGTAATTAATATAGACATGTTTAAAAGAGAGTTATCAAAAAGTTCACACAAATATTACATCAAATTACAAGATATTGATATCCAAAGAGGATTGGTTGTCAACTTGGATTGAAATCAGATCCCAAAGGACAAAACCATACACCTATTACAAGTTTGGAATTTTTTGGTAGATCAAAAAGTCAAATTTGAGAGAAAACTTTCAAAGAGATTTTTGATCATTGGTTTTATGTCAAACAAGTTAATATTCAATTTTTTGAAGATTTTTAAAGTTAATAATATTCTTGGTTGAATTAGATTTTAAAAATTAAAATTATGTTTACAAAATTGAATGTTTCTTGAGTTCTATGGTGTATATATGAGTGAATTTTGGGTAATGTGTTGGTATTCTAGTTGTTAGTGTATATGCAAATTTTGAAGTCAATCAAATAGTTAGATCAAAGTGTATAAAGAGTTTTGCAGGTTGAGGTTTCAAAAATTAGAATTTGAAGGTCAGTAAGTTTTTTTTAAGGTCTTTAGTAATTTGTTAATTGGATTGAAGTGAATTTTTTTTATGGAGACTAGAATTAATTTTCCATAGTTTAAGTTTATTTTGGAGACAATTAAATAGTTCAAGAAGGAGACATTGGCACTAAAAGTTCAACATTTAGATTGCAGTAGGAGGTTGGCTAATACCTAAGCAGAATTTAGATTTGATCTTTTATTTGGTAAATTCAATCTTCTTCAAATATTTTGTATTTTTTTCCAATTTAGTTGTTAAAAGATGTGTAAAATCTTAAGCAAGATCAACAATATAATCAATAGATATTGAGGTTCTAAACTGCCTTAGCATTAGATTAATTTGATTAGGATTTGTTTTAGGATTTAAAAATTAGTTAGAATTTAGGATTTTTTTAGGATTTAATTAGGATTTGATTTATGATTTAAATAAATAACATTAAAATTTTAATTAGGATTAAATTAAGATTTATTTGGTATTTATTTAAGATATATTTTGTATTTTATTTTAATACTTCTTTTGAACTTCTTTAGGATTTCTTCATACTTCTTTTGAAATTTTTTTGAGATTTCTTTGGATTTGATTAAAGCTTGATTAGAATTGTTAAGATTTAATTGAAATTATTTAGAATTCTATTATAATTAGAATCTTATTATTGCAATATTTCTTCTATTTTTCATAGTTAGGTGCTTAGTACATTTACAAGCAAGGCTTCATATAATATGACAATGTAATTGAGAGTAATTAGTAATTATACATGCCACAAAAGTATGGCAATACTATTTATTGGAGAAGCCAATGATTGTTCAGACTGATCGTTAATTCCTATTACATGATTTGCATCAAAAAAATATGAAATCATAATATCATCATTAAAAAGAATAATTATAGTTTTTTGACATTTAGCTTGAGTATAAATGTAATAGGAATAACAACATACCGTATCAGATAGCTTATTGTAGAGACCAAACTTGAAGATCAAATCAAAGGATAAGACAGAAGTCACTACCATTAGTAGTATCATTTCAAAATTAACCAAAGAGGTAAAATAGAAGGAAGCTATGCATTGAGATGTTTATTTCAAAATGGTTAGCAATCAACTAAAGATACACAATGTACAATATCAAGATTATAGTTTTAGTGATGGCTTATTCTATTTCAAGAAGTAAATTTATGTACTTGACAATGCTATATCTTAGATGCATATACTTCAAGAAGGACATAAAATTCCAATATCGAGACATCTAAGGCATAAAAAGTCTCTAGAATCAATCTCAAGGATATGATTTTGGCTAAGTTTGGATTGTAATATTTGAAATTTTGTGAGCGCTTAGAAATTATGTTAATATAACAAAGCATGCAACGCAGCATCTCCTAGACTATTGCAACCACTTCCATTACCTATGACATGTTAGAAATAAGTGATTATAGATCTTATTATATATTTGCCAAAGATGCCTCGCAATCACATCGTGGTTGTTCTCTTTGTAGTCCAACACTTGAAGCAACTTTACTTGGCTACAATATGCTTAGATATTGATGCCTCAATACTTGCACAAATCTTCTTTGATATTTTCTTTTGTCACCATAGATTATTTTATATCATCATTTTAGATTAAGATCCATGCTTCACAAAAAAAAATTGGAAGACCTTATTCAAGCTATTGGACATACGACTTGCAATATCAGTGACCTTTCATCTTCAAATAGATGAAAAAATAAAGTGTACAAATCAAATCTTAAAAGATATGCTACAAGCATTTGTAACAGTTCATCATAATGACTATGATGAATACTTGATGTTCTTGAAGTTTGCTTATAATAATAGTATTCAAGCAAGTACTAATCATTCATCATTCTTTCTAACCAATCAACATCCGATTATGCTAGCAATTCTCTATTGTTTCATTGATACCAAAAACTTGGCAATAAAAGAGTTTATATAATGACTTACAATGGTCTTATAGGAGATATATCACCATCTCTTTATCACACAAAATCAATAAAAGTAATATATGGATAATCTTCGGTAATACAAAACCTTCTAAAAGAATAATTAAGTATTATTTTTTAACATCAAGTTTCTATTTGCTACATCAATCCAAATTCATAAACTAGTACTTTAGTGGCTTGGATCTTTTTGTATTTTTGCAGTAATTTTTGATGTTGCATATCGCCTCAAGCTTTTGTCACATATTTGGATCCATTCAATCTTCTATATTTTGCAACTCAAAGAATTTCATACTAAGCGAAGGTGCTTTTAGAAATGACATCAACTACCACTACCACCAATTGTAGTTGATGACCAATAAAAATATGAAGTGGACAACATTTTGGAGCATCGCTACTTTTACCATGGCAGTGGATGTCCACAACTTCAATATAAAGTTTATTAGAAAGGTTATTCTATCCACAATACAATGTAAAAACCTACACAAAACCTCAACCATTGCCAAAAAGAAATTTGGAAATACCATTGAGAGTGAAACAAGGATATTTTGTATTAGTAGAAGGAGATTAATTATAATAGGATATAAATAAGTTATTGTATTGTTGATGTATAGAAATAGATAGTTGGAGCTATATTTGAGAAGTTTATAGAAGTTTCTAGAATTGAAGTTAGATCAATGGACTACGTAGGATCTACCATAGAATATTCTAGAAAGAACTTATAACAATTATCTAAATAGGATCCACCAAAGAACATTCTAGAAAGAATTTAAGGCGATTATCTAGATGGGATCTATTATTAGAAATATTCTAGAAAGTTCTGAGTTGGTTGGAAAAAGTATAAATAGGACTAGTTGGGGCCATTTGGGCATCTAATCAAGTATGTCTTCAAATCCTTTCTCTTAATAAAGTTTGATTTTGTACCTTCTTGTTTAGTTTTGTTTTATTTTCTTTTATTATAATTTTCTTTGTCCTATGTTGTGATGGAATTTAAGTTACTATGGAAAGGAGGGTCTTAGATTTGAAAGATAGTCTGATCTAGTTTTATCCTTCTTTTCTTTAATACCACCTTTCTATCTTTTTTAAAAACAAATTTTTATTATATCATATCATTAAGTTCATTACAATTCTTTCTAGTATAAGAAGCATCATTATATCAAATGCATCTTTATACATACTTTTATTTAAAAATAGTCTTCAAATTATTTATAAAAGTCTTTCATTCAAGTCTTATCAATTTGATTTGAAGATTTTGCATGCCATATATAATCTCTTCAACTTCTATATCTTTTTTTTTTAATATAGATGTTGGGAGATTAAACAATAGGTACTATTAATCATATTGTATGTACTTAAATTTTAAGTGCTTATACTACTCTTGGAATATTAATCATATCTTTCTTTTTTTCTTATTTTTCAAGCAAATCCACCATATCTTCAACATTTCTACACTTTATTGTCAATCTTTCATCTTCTTCTTTGTCTTCAAGAAGCAATTCCAATTTTTCTCATAATTTTCCATTAGTAGCTTGAAGAAATAATTCAACCTTATTTGACTCCAATATTAATTTTTCCATCTTTCATAATTGAGAATATTTCCTTTCAAATTCCTTTAATAACTGTGCTGCTTGTAAATTTTTGTTAGGCTATTCAATTAATTTTATAAATAATTTCTTAGTAATACAATTAGTGTTATTCAAGAAATATTTGTCTTTTAATGTATTTAAAAATATCTTCCATAAACTCTTATAATGCTTCATAATTAATATAACATGTCTTTTTATTTTTGATATTGTAGCAAGCCCAAGTAGCTCAATTATCTTCTTCTCAGAAATCCAATTTGATTCTATTTGCCACATATAACATCTTAAATACTTTGAAATGTTTCTTCCATCAAATTGATCAACTTTGTTAACCATTGCTTTCAATGCTTTGGTTGCCAAAGCTTCCTTGTGATCATTGCTTTGCTATTATTGCATAGACAATGTAAAAACTTGGAACATACTTGTAATGTTTGGATCCATGTATATACCTTGTCTTTTAGTAGAAACTCTTCTAGAAGCTCTACTTGAATCTCCTTCCATAGCTCCTTCAAAATTCTTGTTTTTTTTATTATTATTAAATAAAAATAAAAATAAAAATAAATAAACTTCAAAACTTTCTAATTCAAGCTTTTACATTAGATTCATTACTTATGTCATATAATATGTGTTATTTCTTGAAAATGCAGTGAGCACCTAACTATAGAGGGTAAGTAGAAATGTAATAATAATCCTATCAAGTCTAATAAAATCTTAATTAATTTTTAAATAATCTTTAATAATTCAAATCAAAATTGAATCAATCAAAAATAAATTTAAAAGAAGTTATAAAAGTTATAAAAATTCTAAATTAATTTTTTTAAAAATAATAAAAAAAAACTTATATATTTCTTTAATATTTCTTTGATATTTTTTCTTTAATTTTTCTTTAAAAAAATAAAAATAATCTTTAAAAAATATTAAAAATTAAAAAAATTAAAAAAACAAATAATAATTTTTAAATACTAAAAATAAAAATTCTAAATAAATCCTAAATAAATCTTAATCAAATCTTAATTGAATATTTTTAATTGAAACTTTAATGAATCTTAATCAAATTTTAAGTCAAATCTTAATCAAATTTTAAATCCTAAAGTGAATCTAATGAATCCTAATAAAATTCTAATCAAATCTTAGATCTTAAATCAATCCTAAACAATCTTTAATTAATTCCTAAATCTTAAATGAATCTTAATAATTTTATAATAGTTTAAAAATTCAATAATTAATGATTGAACTATTGATTTTGATTCCAAATTTGCAAACCTTGCAATAACTAAGTAAGCAATAAGTACAAAATATTAGAAGAAGATTTCACATACTAATAGCAAACAAAGCTTTCAAAACTTCTCAATTGTTGGCTGCATTCCTTCTCTAACTTAAATGTTGATCTTTCAACATCAATTTCTCCTTCTTGAATTGATCAATCGCTCTAAAAATTGGATTATATGTAGAAATTTGAATCTTTATTGTTCTTAATAAATTTTGCTTCAATCCAACTAGCAAATATTGCTAGAACTTAGAATCACTCACTGATCCTAAATTTCAAAATTTTGAGACTATAATCTATAAAAATCCTCATATGCTTGAATTTAATAGCTTAATTGACCTCAAATTTCTTACATACATTGACAACAAGCACAAAAAAAAACTATAAAATTTTCACTTATATACATGCTACAAAATTTAAGAAGTTCTTAAATTTATAAATATACTTCTATTTTTCAAAATCTAAATCTATTGGATACATTACTATCTTTGAAAATTCTTCAAAATACCAATATTAATTTAAATGACATGAAACCAATACTTAAAAAAAATTTCCTTAAGTTTGCTTTCAAATTTCACTCTCCAATTTACAAAAGAATCCTCAAGTTGCCATAGGTGTGCAATTTTGTGCCTTTGGATCTGATTTTGTCCCAGATTAACAACTGGTCCTCTCCATGTATCAATTTTTGATAATTTGAGATAATTTTTTCTTTAATCTTTTTTAATTCTCTTCTAAATATATTTTTATCAATTTTTATTTTATTTACTTTTATTTAATTCATTTATACCTCTACAAAGTAAATAGAAGTCCATTCTACAAAAAATAGTATTAAGACTAAATTTTTTACTACCTTTCTATAATTTATTATTATTTTCTACTACATCTTTCTATTAGGCTCTTCTATAATAACATTTTTATTTTTATTTTTCACCATATAGTTGTATTATTACATTATAATGCATATAAAAGCTATATTATTGGAAGTAGAAACTATTTCAAAAGTATTTCAAATATTTTCTTTGAAAGAAGTTACAAAGGCTTTGACAATGATCAAATATTAAGGTAGTCTTTTTACTTTGGAATAGGACACTATCAATGATTCAGAGGACCTATTGTCAAGGACAAGAACTCGATGAAAGCTAAAGAGTAAGTGAGACTTTTCTCAAAAAAGAAATAGGACAAAATAGAAATATGTATATTAAGAAAGAAACTGGAATGGCTATTGCCAAAATACAAGAAAACTAGAGACCCTTGAAACTAGACTAGAAGCAAGAAAGGAGATTGACAAGAGTGAAGAAGCCTTCACTCTTGTCTCTATATATACTATCTAACTAGGGGCTACGTGGCGACGTTCTATAGGACCTCCAATATGTGTTGACTTTGTAGGACACATGCCTTGACTTACAAGGCAAGTTTTCCTACGTGTGGGCCACATAGTTAGCTTGATCTTCAAGCTAACAACATGTGTGGGACATGGCCAACTTGTTGACCACGTTTCTAATCCAAAAAGTCAATTAAAGACACCTATGAAGTCAAAGCAGCGTCTAGGAAGTTTCTAGGAAGCTTCTATATTAAATATTATACAATTAACTTACTTTTATCTACTTTTACTTACTTCTACCTATTTCTATATGTAATTATTAGCTTATATGATTATGGCCGTGACATTACCCCCCCTTCTAGAGACGAGTTCCACGAGGAGCGGTCATCATATGTTGAGGAAATCTATGATGCGACGAATTATATTCGCCACATACTCTGATCTCTGTTCTCTTCGAAGATGATTGATAGGGCCTCTCAACCATCGGTAGTGTCCTATACCAGGGCGGGAAGACCACCCAGTTATTTGATCATTATTGAGGCCTTCATAACTTCCTTCGAATAGAATATTCGGAACACCATCAGGAGTTGTTCCTACCTCTAGCAAAATCACCAAACATCGGGAGTCCCTTCCCAAATCGTGATACCAAACGCGTTGTATCTCACCATCTGTTCGAGGAAGAACATGTCGTTCTTGAAGATCTTCATCTCGATTGCGTCGTCTTGAAGGTTGTGACAATCGTAATGTCTCGTCCGGCAGGTCAGCAAACGAAGGTTCTTGAGTTGAATCCGCTGGTTGTTGGCTCTCCATCTAATTAGCGTCACAAATGTAAAGAAGTTACAAACAAGGATAGGAAATTGAATGTTATCTTGCCTCAATCTTGTCTCTTTTATAAGAGAGGTTTTCATCTTGGTTTTGATGGATGTCGTTGATGAAAAACTTTGACTTTAGCTGATGCATTTGCTAGATTCCTGGATGGCTCCCATGTGCGCTCACTAATATCATATCCGCGCCAATGAACAAGATATTCCAGCTTATTTCGGTGCCGCCTTGAGTCTAATATCTCTTCCACCTCAAATTCTTCATTATTATCTACTTCTATAGGAGGCGGTGGCATTTGTCTTCTTCCTTGTATATCCACTGTCTTATATGGTTCAAGAAGAGACACGTAGAATACAGGATGGATCTTCATTGACTCCGGTAGATATAACCGATATGCAACTGGGTTGATCTGTTCAGAAACAGAAAAGGGGCCAAGCCTACGATAGTCCAATTTGTCACAAGGTCGAGTGGTCTTGATATTGCGACGAAGTAGCCATACCTTATCACCCACGTTGAGTTGTGGTTGCTCTTTACGATATACATCTGCATTTATCTTTTGTCGTTCTTGAGCTTTCTTCAACTGCGCCTTCATTATTGCATGTAACTCTGACAACCGATTTGCCATGTCTTCTGCTGCAGGATTATCAACTTTTGAAAAATCAAAAGTATCAAGTCGTGGATGATAGCCATAATTGGCAAAAAAAGGTGTTTGTTGCGTGGAAGAATGTACTGTATTATTATAAGCAAACTCTGCCAATGGCAGAAGGATTGTCCAATCATCTTGTTGGTAGTTGATGGTACACCTTAAATACTGTTCCAAGACTTGGTTTACGCGCTCTGTTTGTCCATCAGTTTGAGGATGGAAAGCTGAAGATAGCTTTATGTCCACTTTTAAAATCTTGAAAAGAGTCCTCCAGAATCTCGACACAAATTGAGTTCCCCTATCCGATATGATATCTTTAGGTAATCCATGATAGCGATAGATATTATCAATGAAAAGCTTAGCTGTTTCTTCACTTGTGATAGATTTTGTACATGGCATAAAATGTGCCATCTTGGTGAAACGATCTACTATCACAAATATAGAATCATAAGATCTTGAGTTTGGAAGATCTGTGATGAAATCCATAGAAACAGAAGACCATGGTTGTTCTGGTATAGGTAATGGCTGAAGAAGTCCGTAAGGTCGATGTCGAGGAATTTTTGATCTTGAACAAATATCACATGATTGTACAAAGTCTTTGACTGACTTCCACATTTGTGGCCACCAAAAATCTCTTGATATGAGTTCCAGAGTCTTATTATATCCAAAGTGACCTGTTGCTGGAAAGTCATGACGTGCTTGAAGAACACGCAAACGTGCTTTTCCTTCTGGAACATATAGGCGTCCTTCAAAATATAATAGATTATTCTTGAACTCGAACTTAGAAGAATCATGAGACTTGGAAGAATTATCCTCGATATCATGAACAAGAGGGTCTGAGGACATATTGGACTGGATTTGCTTGAGAAAAGTTGAATCAACAGTCAGTGTTGATTTCACTGCTCGGAGATGAAATTGCTCCGGTTTCAAGAGGACCGTTCTTTGTTGCTTAAAAGCTGCATCTCCTTCTTTTGGTGCAAAATAAGAACGTCTAGACAGGGCATCGGACAAACCTTGTTGTTTTCCTGGCCGATAAGTGATAATGAAGTCGAATCTTGACAAAGACATACTCCAACGAGCTTGACGACGATTCAACACGCGTGCTGACATGAAATACTCGAGGTTCTTGTGATCTGTATACACAGTGACTGGACTAGAAGCACCTTCTAGATAATGACGCCATTCTTGAAAAGAATCCACGATTGCAAGAAGTTCTTTATCGTGGATCTCATAATTGATCTCGACTGCTGAGAATTTTCTTGAATGAAAAGCTATCGGATGAAGTTTGTCATCTGTTCCCATTTGTGATAAAACTGCACCCAAGGCAAAATCCGATGCGTTTGTTTCCATAAAAAATACCTTGGAAAAGTCAACACGATATAAGACTGGTGCAGAGACAAACGATGTCTTCAAGGCTTCAAATACTACTTCCGCTTCTTGATTCCATTGGAATTTATCTTTACTAGTCAAGCGTGTAAGTGGAGCTGCAACTCGTGAGAAGTCTTTGATGAAGATCCGATAGTAATTGGCAAATCCCAAGAAACATTGGACATCTCTTACAGTCTTTGGAATCTTCCAATCCATGATTGTTTGGACTTTCTTAGAATCCATCATAAGACCATCATTTGAAATGATGTATCCTAAAAAGTCAACTTGAGTAGTGTGAAATACACACTTTTCTATCTTGGCGTACAATCCTGCATCTCTAAGTTTTTGTAATACTTGACGAACATGTATTTCATGTTCTTCAACATTCTTAGAATAAATCAGGATATCGTCTAGGTAGCAGACGACAAAATTGTCTAAGAATTCACGAAATACATCATTCATGAGATGTTGAAAAGCAGCTGGTGCATTCGTGAGTCCAAAAGGCATGACATTGTATTCAAAGTGTCCGTACCTGGTTCGAAACGGAGTCTTCCATTCATCTCCTTCTTTGATCCGTACTAGATTATATGCTCCTCTTAGATCTATTTTTGTATAGATCTTAGCTTGATTTAACTGGTCAAGGAGTCCTGATATCAAAGGTAATGGATACCTGTTCTTGATTGTGATCTTGTTGAGTCCTCGATAGTCAACACACATTCGTAAAGATCCATCTTTTTTCTTTACGAATAAAATTGGAGCTCCTGCTGGAGATTTTGAATGGCGTATGAAATTCTTCGCTAAATTCTCGTCAATATATGTCTTGAGTTCAGCCAACTCATCTTGCGATAAACTGTAAATTGGTCCAAATGGTGGCTGAGTTCCTTCCTTGAGATCGATTGAACAATCGTATGGGCGATGCTCAGGAAGAATATCTGCATTCTTTTTCTCAAAAACGTCTTGATAATCTTGATATTGACTTGGAATGCCACTTGAAGTCTTTACGCTTTCAGAAATAGGTGCAGCATAAATAGCAAAAGTTGATCCTTCTTTTGCTGCGTGTATAAATGCTTTTGCACCTATAAATGCGGGTTTTACTATACTAGACTCATGGTTTTTTACTTGATTAATAGAACTGTTACTAATGCTCCGAGGAAAATCAAGTTTACGAGAAATCCAATCTATTCGAGGATTATACTTTTTTAACCATGATAAGCCTAAAATTACTGGATTAGAGGGAGATCTAATTATATTAAAAATTACGCAACTACTATGACCATTTATTACTACATCTACAGGAAGTGTTTCGTGAGTTACATCTCCAGAAGACAACGGACGACCATCTATGACTTCTACGTGTACAGGTTTAGTTTTTTGTATTAATGATATTCTATGACATCTAGCAAATTCTTCATCTAAAAAACAAGCTGAGGCTCCTGAATCTATCAAGGCAGAGGCTTTGTAATTATTAGGTCCTAAACACACATCTATTATAAAACAAGGAGATGGTTCTGAGGAGAGGATAGGACCTTCATTAGAAGTTGTACAAGATTCCAGCCGCACGGTCCCTATTGTAGCTGGACGTACTCGTTTTCCGACATACTGTCTTCTTTGACAGCCGTACTCCTCATTTTGTAGTTACGTCGCTTCTTTGGACAATGTTGAGCAGTGTGCTTAGGTTCTCCACAATATAAGCACAATCCTTCTTGTCGACGACGAGACTTTTCTTGCTCAGTAAGAGGTTTGAAACGTACCGCATCAATTTGCATATCCTCTACTTCTGAAGGTATGTGTTGAGGAGACGTCGGTGTTGCCATTGAATTGTAGTAACATTGAGGCCCACTTGTGCGACTCTTGGATCGAAATTCAAAAAGTCGATTGTCGCACTTCACAGCAAAGTCAATTGCTTGACTCAATGTTTGAGGATCAGGTAAATTAAGCATCAATTTCTTTACCTCATATTGTAATCCGTAGAGAAATTGACTCACAAGTGCGGCATCATCCCACTTGATATCAGTTGCAAGTTGTCGAAATTGTGAAGCATATAATGTTACTGATCGATTGCCTTGTCGCAAAATACGGATCTTGTTGGTTGCAACACGAATTGCATCATGTTCTCCAAACATGGATCGAAACTCCGTCAAAAAAGCCTCCAGATTATCCAATATTGGATCTCGTCGTTCAAGAAAAGATGAAAACCATGACAATGCTGAACCTGAAAGAAGTGTACCAATGAATCTAACTTGTGACCCTGGAGTTGGATAGCTCTGGGGTTGAAGTTCAATCACTAGTTGGACCTGATTGATGAATCCTCGAAACTTGGATCTGGTACCATTAAACTTCTCGGGCAAGGCAACTCTCGGTTCTCTAACACTCGAAGGGTGTTCCATTCTGGGAGAAGGGACATGGTTTGGTGCAGATGTTGAAGCAGCCCCAATCATCTCTATATCTTCACTTCCTACCATTCTTGTTGCTCCTTGTGGTGGTAAATTGAGTTGATGCATCGCAAGCATTAACTCCCTCAATTGTTCTTGCATCTGTGCCATTGTACTCTTCATTTCAACAAGCTCTGCCATAGTAGCACTTAGAAAAGAGAAGATGTCTAATAACGCTCAAAACAAATAGAAGAGAGGAATTGATAACAAAGAAAAATACTAAGAACAATATCAGTTTAAAAGAGGGTAATCCGCAACTTCTAATGCGCTTATGTCTTATCAAGAAAAAGGGGTAATCCACTCTTAATCAAGAAAAGACAAAGCTCTGATATTGTAAGTGTACTCTTGTCAATCTGTCAAGGACAAGAACTCGATGAAAGCTAAAGAGTAAGTGAGACTTTTCTCAAAAAAGAAATAGGACAAAATAGAAATATGTATATTAAGAAAGAAACTGGAATGGCTATTGCCAAAATACAAGAAAACTAGAGACCCTTGAAACTAGACTAGAAGCAAGAAAAGAGATTGACAAGAGTGAAGAAGCCTTCACTCTTGTCTCTATATATACTATCTAACTAGGGGCTACGTGGCGACGTTCTATAGGACCTCCAATATGTGTTGACTTTGTAGGACACATGCCTTGACTTACAAGGCAAGTTTTCCTACGTGTGGGCCACATAGTTAGCTTGATCTTCAAGCTAACAACATGTGTGGGACATGGCCAACTTGTTGACCACGTTTCTAATCCAAAAAGTCAATTAAAGACACCTATGAAGTCAAAGCAGCGTCTAGGAAGTTTCTAGGAAGCTTCTATATTAAGTATTATACAATTAACTTACTTTTATCTACTTTTACTTACTTCTACCTATTTCTATATGTAATTATTAGCTTATATGATTATGGCCGTGACACCTATGAACTATCTTTGAAGGAAACAAAAATTAGAATATGTGTCAAATATAATTTGTCGCATCTTAGACTATTCAACATATGATCACATGTTCTTTGTTGAACTTGTTCTTGAAAGAGGGAATAATATCATAGACATATATAATTACTTAGATAAGAAGAATTATATAGAAGTTAATTGTGAATAAGTTTGATAATATCTTAGTATGAAGCTTCTTAGAAGCTATATAGATGCACATTTGATTTTATATATATATTTGTAGGTAATTGGTAGGTTATAAACTTAGTCAATAAGCTGGCTATGTAGTATTTATATAAATAACTTGTCTTGTAAAGTAGACATATATCTCACAAGTTAGATATGTATCAGATGTCCTATAAAACATTGCCACATAGCTCTTATTTAAATGGTATATATAGAGGAAAGAATAAAACTTTCTTTACTCTTGTCAACACCTTTCTTTTCTTTAGTTTTCTTTCAAGAGCCTATAATTTTCATGTCTTTGACAATAGCCATTGTAGTTTAATATTATACCATTTAAAAATAATTATTTACTCTTTTTTAGTAATACAAAAATATATCAACCATTTGATTCTTTATCATTTATATCCTTGATACTATCTTACAGATTCTATAGAATGATCTTCAAATTGAACTAAAAAATGAATATAATCTTATAAAATGAAGTTCTTTATTCATTGCCTTAAAAAATAATAATAATAATAATAATTAATAATTAATTTTATAAATATTTTTATATTTCTAGTCTAAAACTAATGCTATTAAGATTGATCAAAGTAGTAAAAAAGAATTTTGGTTGTCTTCAATACACCATCTTTAAAGATTATTAACTATACTTGTAATAAATTTCATCACAACTTTCAATTTTAAGAGACAAAAAATCTTTAAGAATTATTTTTTCATAACTAATTTCAATTTTTACTATGGCTTCTTTCTAGGATTGAGCTTTCATTGGCCTTCTATCCTTCTCCAATTATAAGTACATTCACAACTTTTAAACTTGTTCAATATGTTTGTTGGATGAATTTCAAATGTTTATCCAACAAGATTTCAAATCAATTTCAAATGTTCATCTTCACTTGTATTGGATTCTACTTGGCTGTAGCCTTACATCCCTATTACAATTACTTGTGGAGATCCATATTTTTTCACCAATATCCTTGAATAATATTGAATATCTAGCAGAACCTACTATTTGTCTTGTTGTAAAAAATGGCGGATATTTGACTTTATAAGATAAATATAAATATAAGTCCTACACAATTATTCAAAACACAAGGAGTTCTACAGCATTCTAGATTTTAATGTTTTTCATGAATTATGCTGATCTCTTCAAAGCATATGCCATAATATTTTGATGGCATCATAAACACCATGGATGATTTACAATTTTTGGTAGAAGAGCATGTCAGGCAGGTACTAATTCTTCATGGATGCTACAAACCAAACGACTGTCTTTCTTTCAAGGCATAGCTCATGTTATGAGTTAAATTACCTTCAATGAAGATTCATTCCAAAAGCTTGAGAGATGGATCACCAAAGCAGCAGCTATAATTCCTAACAGCTTCGGTGCTGGACATAATTCTATTGAGAGTGAGAGACTGCAGGTTGAATGGAAGCTTAAGACTAGTCTTCGGTGATTTGAAGGCTCCGCCCAAGGTCTGACGAAGACGGGTTGAAGATCTTGGCGATGGCTAATCCAGCGTGCATTCCATCAACAGCGGCACTCACTATACCGCCAGCATATCCAGCTCCCTCACCAACAGGGAAAAGACCCGGTAGCGACACACATTCGTAGGTATCCTTATCACGGTCAATTCGTACAGGAGAGCTGGTTCTTGTCTGCATGATGCGTCAGAACAGGCTTCTCAGATTGCTGAATACTAACGTGGGGACAACTACATTTAAAACGCTTGGTCCCATCAACTTCGTAGTATCCAGGGAATCAGGATCACCAATTAAACATGAAGACAGAGAGGGATGCAGATTACCTCAATCGCATGAAGCAGGCCATGCTCCGTTATGAATCCAGGTAACTGCACAAATTTATCAAGATAGTGTCAAACCACGATTGCTCAGAACATAACTGCCTTCCATTGCGGAGCTGGGTGACATTTTCTTGTGACATGGCTTATTCATTTACTTGTGGTTCAACCCACTAAGACCATCCACAAGAAAGGGCAAGGACCAGCTGATGGATGTGAGGCACCGAAAATCATCCTCTTGACAAAAGTGAATTACTTACTTGGTCATTGAAGGCGAGTAGAGCCTCTCTCAAGGCGCGAGTGAGGTGCGATGGTAATAGCTCATGCAAAGGAGCAGCTCGAACACCAAGTCGATAACTGGAAGACGGCAATTCATTTCCTGAAAATCGAACACAACAAGTCACGAGGAAAATCTGACAAAAAGCTGTAGTCAATGATGAAGTTTTTGCTCGGCAGTATCTTCAATAAAACAGTAAACGAATAGAACTGAAGCAAGGGTGTAAATCACAGGATTGAAAAGAATAATAATAGTAATAATAGAATTAAAATTCAAAAACAAAACAAAAAACAAGGAAGAAGAAGAAGAAGAAGATCCGGCTAGGCTTTTCTATTAAGCGGCCAACAACAGCAGCCAAAAATATTTCGGGAGACATGTGGGACCTGACAGCTTGCCCTCCATGAAGTCTGGGATGGTTTGTGCAGGGGCTACAAGCTTGCCTCCTCCAAGGATTGCTGCATCTCTTTCCAGCGCCCTCTGAACAGAATCCAGAAGCATTACTTTCAGTATGAAACATCACGGTTGTCAATATCTTTGTTAATAGGTATTTGAAACATTGTTGGATAAAAATTTCTCAATAATTTGTAGATGATATATTTCTATGCCAGGCTGGGTACAATGAGAAACAATAAGGAACGAGGAAAGCCAGGAGGAAATGCACAATAACTCTAAGTAAACCAGTGCGGCGGAGCATATAAACCTCAAATCGTGCTCACAGCTAGCTTATATAATTCTAAACAGAGGCAACATCTTAAATCTCGGATGAAATGAGGAAATCGAACCTGAAACGCAATGCCTGCAAGTGGACCATGCTCCCCAATCAAGGGATCGAAGTCCGCCGATGGTACAGTAACTACGAGAGCAGAATTCGCCCACTTCGATGACCGCTTTGAGAAAGACATACCATTGATACACAGCTCGGACTCATCAGTGCTGGTTGGCACAATCTGGCAAAGTCGAGAAACAAAGACATATCGTGGCAGTTAATATCGACAAGCATATATACACAGACAGCGACATGTCTAATAGATGTGAGGACTGGATTTTAGCAGTATTTACTTTACATAGTTACTGCCTTGCAGTTTGATTTTGAATACAAACCTGGCCACCTGGGCACATGCAGAAAGAATAACACCCACGACTAAGAACCTCATCTTCTTTGATATTCATGGCAACTCTGTAATCAGCAACGGGGAGTTTGCCTTTCCCACGTTGCACTTCGGAGGCCCATTTGTGGTACTGCAAAAGAGAAAACCTCATAAAATAAATGAGAGCAAGTGGCAACAGTAACTTAATCAAGAATATTTGCGTGATACGACACCATGTGAAACAACACATTCGGCTAGTTTGTCGCTCATTATTTGAAGTAAGGTAACCATGAAGTACAAATCCCAAAATAGATCACAAGTCAAGGTAGTAGGACAGTTGCAATTCTGGAACAAAGATGTGACGTAAAAAGCAATATTCATTATGCTCAAGTAAGATCATGTTGCAAACGCGGAAAGCTACTAAGATACCTGTATTTCATTTATGAGCTCTTGGGGATGTTCAACACGGAATCCAACCTGTGATGTAATCATCCACCATTAGTGCCAGGAAAATCAATAATAACTGCTAGAGGAATCAATGTAAGCTTTCATTGAAAAATAACACTGTATCCTAATCTAAATGATAATTGGCCTGCTACCACACATAGAACTGGTCTAGAATGTATATTAATCTTACAGCAAAATCCTTCGGAGTCATGAGGACATCGTGACTCTGGAGGTTGTAATAAACATCACGGGCAGAGTGGCCCACACCAAGGACAACAGCATCAGCTTCGAGAATAGTTGGACAAGCACTTTCAGAGTTTTCGGACACAGGGGATACATGAACACCCACTAAGCGCCCGTCACGAACAACGAGATCATCCATTCTAGTTCCAAAGAGAAGTGTAACCTGCAAAATTCCCAATGTCACAACACTTGCTTCCATCATAAATCCAAGAATATCAAAGCTTAAGATAAACCTTATATCAGAATTGAAATGCCTGAATCAAAGCTCCTTCCAGTTCACTTCCTAAAGTATTTTGGCATACAACTAAGACGCGGATTAGAGGACACAATATCGTTCATGTAAAGAAATCAAGACACTCTGTAGAACATTTGAGGCACACCGAGGTCGTTGAGATTGATACAAGATATGAAGGAAAACGAACAGAAACCACAACCACATTCCAAAAACGAATAAAAATCAATAGGGTATGGGCAAAAGCCACTACACCAAGAGCGCTCAAGTGCTGACGAAAGGACCGTAGGATATGGATAAGCCGGTCCGTCCCGACATGGGGCTTCCCATCCATGAGTATACTGGCTGGAGCTCCGAAGCGGACCAGAGTCGCTAACACCTGCACGTGAAATTAGCATTAGACTTGTATTACAGTCATGATTAGAAGTCATGAGACATAGAATACTTCATGGTCACGCTTGCATGAGCTTCCCTGAAATCCTACAGAAGTTTTGGTAAAAGTTATGGTCTTCACGGTCAGGCACGAACGATCATAACAACCCAGATACACAAGAGAGGCCATTAAACTAACTCGGTATAGTTACAAAAACGTACTTACAATACAAGCATGAATTCCGATAGTTCTAGGCTATAATATTTTCATCTCCTATAAACTGAAGAGAAAAGAGAAAATACTAACAGCTTGCACACTGCCACCATTCTTTCCGATGCGAGTAGTCAATTTTCCATCACTCCAAGTCCCCGCTCCTCCCTTCAGAATATGAAAGACATTCAAGCCAGCCGTTATGGCGATTCAAAGTTACTTTTTTTAATGATAAACTCAACACCCAATCATTTAATAAAAGCTCATAATACCCTTCGTTTTCTTATGAGAAATAAAACTCCTTCTGTTTTTAGCATGACTACTTTCACTTTAAGGAACTGCTAGCATTATTACAAATTACAATGTCAAAGCAAGTAAATATACGAAAATGTTTGTACATCGTTGGACAATAGGAGCTTCATAATAAGATCTCATGAAACCTAACAATAGAGCGGGCACAAACCTCTCCGTAACAGAGATTACTTTCTGCATTCAACAAACGACGAACCATGAGAGCGCCAATGTCTTTGCCCCGACCTTCCACAGGTTGTCCCCTCTCCACAAGTGTAACTTTCGCTCCACTTTCGGCAAGCACTAAAGCAGCAAACAATCCTGCTGGTCCGCTTCCCACCACTACAACTTTTGCCATTTCATGACCTATAAGCCAATCATACATAATGTAATAAGTTTCATAATTACAATGCTCGGCAACTAGCATGAAGAAAATGCATCGCACAGACTTATGGAAGTTTATACATGACAGAAACTCACCAGATCTACGGCCTGTAGTTGAGGCATTCGAGGTCCCCCTCTGTTCCAAATCAGGGCCCTGAAATTGTGCATCACCTTCAGCTGCCAATTCAGTACTAGAGGAGGCTACTCGGGTTTCTCCTTCGCGTGCAAGAACAGAAACGACGTCCAATGGCGCCCACGGCATTTTGGAGAATTCAAGCCTTGCGGGCTTCACACCTAACTTGGACAAGATTAGCTTAATCTTCGGATTTTGCTTCATACATTCCTCTATGTCCAGCTCCACTGTGTACACAAACTTGAGATCCTGCAAAAAATTGACACAAACGTTAAAGCAAGTTTTAATCAAAACAAGTACAAGTTATCAAAACAATTGAGAAAAAACTAAACAAAATCGCATTGCACAAAAATCAAGTCCAGAAACTAAATAAAAACAAAAAGGATATTAAGAGTGTCGGGATTCAATGGCACCCAATTGAGTACCTTGCGAGCATCGAACGACTTGCGAATTACCGTCAGACCCGAACGTGGAAGCATTTCAGGCTGCAAATTCACATGGAATTACACAATGTCATACCCACATGATCATGCCCAGCCCTGAAACCTGAAAATCTAAACCCTACACGAAAAGCCTAAACCCTGCACCGACTTTTCAGAGGGTGTACATTTCAGGCATGTCAAACGACCAGCATTATCCTCATATCAAGCTTAAATATGAAATGGATTGGAAATTTCAAAGCCTCACCTGGCAACCAAGCGCTCCAGCAGTCGACTCTAACACAGCATCCGAAACCTCATAACTGTCCTTCCCTGAGTCCTTGTCCAAGGGGACCTCAACCCTGTAAATTCTAAAGTACCCTGCACTCTCCATAATTGTCTTACGTCGGCCCGTATTCCCGCCCATCTGTCGCTCCACAGCCAGCTCTTTGGCTGCGTCATCTTTCCTCCTAAAGTAACTCCCTCGTCTAGCATAACTCCTCTCAGCCGAATCATAGAAGCTCCTCTTGCTGTCTGGTTTGCCCCGAACCGCAGAGCCTTGTACACTGGTTCGGAACGTCACTCTCTCTGAGCCTGCCCCAGCTGGGGAACCCAACTGCGAAAAACTCTTCGGAAGCTGGGGCAGGAACAATGAGTCCGCCAAATTCTGAGCAACAACGAAGGACATGATGCCCCGGCACTAATCCAACAAACCAGAATACAAACAAGGAATGCTCAGTCAGACCAGCTTGGACTCACAGCAGCTTCCACTGCCCCATCGGAGCTCCCCCACCAAATCTACAGCGCTTCTGAAGATGATGAGATGGGTCGTTAATTTTTTGCTGTGTAAAACAAAATCGAGGTGCAGGTCGATGATTGAAGCTCAAGATCACACAGACAATGCGGTGCAAAGAGAGAAACAGCGAGAGAGAGTGACATCTTCAAGCGCTTGGGACAGACCCAGACGCACACCTTCAGTGGATGAGGATGAGATCCCGTTGACGAGATTGGTAACTAAATTATTCATCCCGATCTCATCCTTGCTCGGAGCACGGTTTAAGGGCACACGGCTCCGGTGCTACCACCGCGCAATTGGGTCCTTGTCCGTGTAATACGCCCTCGTGTGAATCGGTTCATTTCTAAGTAACCAATTCGTTGATATCAACAAAGATAATTTTTTTAATACGTATTTACAAAAAAATAATAATATTGTCAAAGAGTTTCAGAAAATTCAGATTTCTGGGTCTGAAAAACACTTTTCTTTTACATCAAATGCACCTATTTAATAATATTTCCTGTATGAAAAGGTATCTATAAATTGTAATTAAATGATGCAGATATCATTGACTGTTAATTACAGTTAAATAAACAAGATATGATATTTTTATGAAATTAGCTCTTTTTTGATAAATTTTTCCAAGATATCTAAATAACATTTTGAAGTTTATAAACTGTTTTAAAAAAAAAACTACAACTGCAACTACAACTTAAGGCCTTACAACCAAATTCTTTTCAATTTTAATTAGTTTATTTTTATTTTTTCTATTAATTTAAATCTTACAGAATACAAAGATATGAAGAACAGTTTTTTCAGATCCTTAATTTTTCTATTTATTTGAAAATAACTTACTCTCTCAAGCATTAATTTGGTAATTACTTTTCTAAAAAAAAAAAAAACAAAAAAACTTCTCAAAGAATTTGAAATCTTTAGGCTAATACGTTGATTATTTGTAAAGACTTGTGTTTTTGGGTACAAAAAAGTTGTAAACTTGGTTTTTAATGTTGAAAATCAACAACTTCAAAAGAAATGTCAATCTAAAAATAAAAATAAATATAAATAAATATAAATCCTAAAAACAATTATGAAGATAGTTCTTTATACAAGCTTTGAAAAAAAAAATACATATAACTTTCTTGACACAAAAAGCTAATAATTTGTATTATCTTTTATTTATAAAAAATTAAATACTTCAAAAAAAAAATCTAACTTCAATTTCTCATATGTATGTAACTCAGTTTTATTTATATTTGAATAAATATTATTTTTTAAAATTCATATCATATTATACTTGAATAAATATTATATTTATACTTCTTATTTTAGAATATATAGCCAAAAAAGATGTTTATGATAACTATAAACATGATTAAGATACCATTCAATTGAGATACTATTATTAGTAAATTATAAAAGTAATACCTTACATGATGCACAATCTCTTTAATTTCTCCAATTGTGATTTATGTTTAATAAGAATCTACTTATAAGTGTGTTCATATTGTGTGTGTATATATATATATATATATATATATATATATATATTCAAGATTTTTAAATAGACCCAAGCTTTTACTAAATTTATCCACCCATCATGAAAGAAAAATAAATTAATAAATAAATAAATAAATTATATCTAGATTTATTTCTTCACTATTGGATCCAAAACTAATGAAAAATAACATATTCTTCATCACAGATAGGTCGATTCTGTAAAAAACTTGGTCTATTTAATATTCTATTCCATATATTCTTATTTTCTAAATAATATAAAAATTATCAATTGAAGTTTTAAAAAATCAATCCTAATAGGAATTATTTTATAAAATCGCTCTCTCTCTCTCTCTCTCTCTCTATATATATATATATATATGTATGTATTTTTGTTAGATTTTATTGTTTACAAACTTTAATAAAGCAACTTATTTATAATTATTTTTTAAAATAAATCTAATTGAATTTACCATAATAATTAAAAATAAAATATAAATACAAAAAATATCTATTGAATAATATATAATCTAATGTAAAATAAAAGAAGAAGAATTAGTAAAAATCATCTTACATTTAAGAATAAAAATCAATTACTTCAGCTATAATTTTAAATAAAGATAATTAAAATATCTTTATACTCGATTTATAAATAAAAATATTAAATTATAGTAGTATTTTCAATTTTAATATTAAAGAAGTAACACATGAGTCAAATAAACCTTCTTTTTGTTTCTAACAAAATATCTAAAATAATTCTTGAAAAGTTTGTAGACTCAAGATTCTTCAATGTCAATTTCATTGCTTATTTTTCTTGCTGCATTGTATTGAGACTTATAGTACTTGTTATGATATTCTATTATTGAATCTTAATATATTTTTATATAATAAAGATAATAAATTTCATTTATTTATATTTTATTTTTTTAATGAAAAGTAGTATATTATCTTTTAAATTGAAATATTACTTGAAAAACATATTTTAAAAAGAAATTAAATTAATAAAGTAAGATATATCTACTTACTAGCAAATGTATATAAATATAAATATATATATTTATTCTTTTAGATATGTTTAATTAGCATTAAAAAAATTATTATTTTTTAAAATAAAATTGTAAATTTATTTTAATAATTCATATTACTTTTATAAGCCTTTTGATAATCAAGTATATTCATTTTTCAAATATATCTTTTAAAATATTAAATTTTCTATTTAACTCATTTTTATTTTATTTTTTGTTTTCTTACTTTAATTTTTAAAAACAATTGTGTCATATATACATGTTGATGACACACGCACACACACACACACACACACACATATATATATATATATATATATATATATATATGTGTGTGTATTTCTATAGTTTATATTTGTCATATTTGTATCTATATATATATATATATATATATATATATATATACATATGTGTATGTGTGTGTGAGTCTTTTAATATTATATTAAGAGTTGAATATGAATCACAGACATATTCATGTAAACTAGTAATTACATATACAAATAGGTAGAAGTAAGTAAAAATAGGTAAAAGTAAGTTAATTCTATAGTATTTAATATGAAAGCTTCTTTGAAGCTTCATAGACGTTTCTTTGACTTCATAGGTGTCTTTAATTGACTTTTTGGATTAGAAACGTGGTCAATAAGTTTGCCATGTGCCACACATGTTGTTAGCTTGAAGATCAAGCTAATTATGTGGCCCGCACGTAGAAAAACTTGCCTTATAAGTCAAGGCATGTGTCCTACAAAGTCAATACATATTGGAGGTTCTATAGAACGTCGCCACATAGCCCCTAGTTAGATAGTATATATAGAGACAAGAGTGAAACCTTCTTCACTCTTGTCAACTCCTTTCTTGCTTCTAGTCTAGTTTCAAAGGTCTCTAGTTTTCTTTTCTTTTGGCAATAGCCATTCTAGTTTCTCTTTCAATATATATACTTATTTATTTATATTTTGTTACCTTTCTTTGAGTGGAGGCTCACTTGTTTAGATTATTTTTTCATCGAGTTCTTGTCCTTGTGTCACGGACATACATATAATTACCTATATGAATAGATAAAAGTATGTAAAAGTAGATAAAAGTAGGTTAATTGTGTAATATCTTCTAGAGAAGCTTCTTAGAAGCTTCATAGACGCTGCTTTGACTTTATAGGAGTCTATAGTTGACTTTTAGGTTAGAAACTTGGTCAACAAGTTAGCCATGTACCACACATGTTGGAAGCTTAAAGAACAAGCTAACTACGTGGTCCATCCATAGAAAACTTGCCTTGCAAGCAAAGGCATGTGGCCTAGAAAGTCAACATATATTGGAGGTCTTATAGAACATCGCCACGTCGCTTCTAGTTAGATAGTATATAAAGAGGCAAGAGTGAAGCCCTCTTCACTCTTGTCAATCTCCTTTCTTGCTTCTAGTCTAGTTTCAAGGGTCTCTAGTTTTCTTGTATTTTGGCAATAGCCATTCTAATTTCTTTCTTAATATACATATTTCTATTTTGTCCTATTTCTTTGAGAAAAGTCTCACTTACTCTTTAGCTTTCATCGAGTTCTTGTCCTTGACAGATTGACAAGAGTACACTTACAATATGAGAGCTTTGTCTTTTCTTGATTAAGAGTGGATTACCCCTTTTTCTTGATAAGACATAAGCGCATTAGAAGTTGCGGATTACCCTCTTTTAAACTGATATTGTTCTTAGTATTTTTCTTTGTTATCAATTCCTCTCTTCTATTTGTTTTGAGCGTTATTAGACATCTTCTCTTTTCTAAGTGCTACTATGGCAGAGCTTGTTGAAATGAAGAGTGCAATGGCACAGATGCAAGAACAATTGAGGGAGTTAATGCTTGCGATGCATCAACTCAATTTACCACCACAAGGAGCAACAAGAATGGTAGGAAGTGAAGATATAGAGATGATTGGGGCTGCTTCAACATCTGCACCAAACCATGTCCCTTCTCCCAGAATGGAACACCCTTCGAGTGTTAGAGAACCGAGAGTGGCCTTGCCCGAGAAGTTTGATGGTACCAGATCCAAGTTTCGAGGATTCATCAATCAGGTCCAACTAGTGATTGAACTTCAACCCCAGAGCTATCCAACTCCAGGGTCACAAGTTAGATTCATTGGTACACTTCTTTCAGGTTCAGCATTGTCATGGTTTTCATCTTTTCTTGAACGACGAGATCCAATATTGGATAATCTGGAGGCTTTTTTGGCGGAGTTTCGATCCATGTTTGGAGAACATGATGCAATTCGTGTTGCAACCAACAAGATCCGTATTTTGCGACAAGGCAATCGATCAGTAACATTATATGCTTCGCAATTTCGACAACTTGTAACTGATATCAAGTGGGATGATGCCGCACTTGTGAGTCAATTTCTCTACGGATTACAATATGAGGTAAAGAAATTGATGCTTAATTTACCTGATCCTCAAACATTGAGTCAAGCAATTGACTTTGCTGTGAAGTGCGACAATCGACTTTTTGAATTTCGATCCGAGAGTCGCACAAGTAGATCTCAACGTTACTACAATTCAATGGCAACACCGACGTCTCCTCAACACATACCTTCAGAAGTAGAGGATATGCAAATTGATGCGGTACGTTTCAAACCTCTTACTGAGCAAGAAAAGTCTCGTCGTCGACAAGAAGGATTGTGCTTATATTGTGGAGAACCTAAGCACACTGCTCAACATTGTCCAAAGAAGCGACGTAACTACAAAATGAGGAGTACGGCTGTCAAAGAAGACAGTATGTCGGAAAACGAGTACGTCCAGC
Source organism: Physcomitrium patens (assembly GCF_059467195.1). Lineage (NCBI taxonomy): Eukaryota > Viridiplantae > Streptophyta > Bryopsida > Funariales > Funariaceae > Physcomitrium > Physcomitrium patens. Next base: position 9,773,061 of record NC_143432.1, read on the forward strand.
TACAATAGGGACCGTGCGGCTGGAATCTTGTACAACTTCTAATGAAGGTCCTATCCTCTCCTCAGAACCATCTCCTTGTTTTATAATAGATGTGTGTTTAGGACCTAATAATTACAAAGCCTCTGCCTTGATAGATTCAGGAGCCTCAGCTTGTTTTTTAGATGAAGAATTTGCTAGATGTCATAGAATATCATTAATACAAAAAACTAAACCTGTACACGTAGAAGTCATAGATGGTCGTCCGTTGTCTTCTGGAGATGTAACTCACGAAACACTTCCTGTAGATGTAGTAATAAATGGTCATAGTAGTTGCGTAATTTTTAATATAATTAGATCTCCCTCTAATCCAGTAATTTTAGGCTTATCATGGTTAAAAAAGTATAATCCTCGAATAGATTGGATTTCTCGTAAACTTGATTTTCCTCGGAGCATTAGTAACAGTTCTATTAATCAAGTAAAAAACCATGAGTCTAGTATAGTAAAACCCGCATTTATAGGTGCAAAAGCATTTATACACGCAGCAAAAGAAGGATCAACTTTTGCTATTTATGCTGCACCTATTTCTGAAAGCGTAAAGACTTCAAGTGGCATTCCAAGTCAATATCAAGATTATCAAGACGTTTTTGAGAAAAAGAATGCAGATATTCTTCCTGAGCATCGCCCATACGATTGTTCAATCGATCTCAAGGAAGGAACTCAGCCACCATTTGGACCAATTTACAGTTTATCGCAAGATGAGTTGGCTGAACTCAAGACATATATTGACGAGAATTTAGCGAAGAATTTCATACGCCATTCAAAATCTCCAGCAGGAGCTCCAATTTTATTCGTAAAGAAAAAAGATGGATCTTTACGAATGTGTGTTGACTATCGAGGACTCAACAAGATCACAATCAAGAACAGGTATCCATTACCTTTGATATCAGGACTCCTTGACCAGTTAAATCAAGCTAAGATCTATACAAAAATAGATCTAAGAGGAGCATATAATCTAGTACGGATCAAAGAAGGAGATGAATGGAAGACTCCGTTTCGAACCAGGTACGGACACTTTGAATACAATGTCATGCCTTTTGGACTCACGAATGCACCAGCTGCTTTTCAACATCTCATGAATGATGTATTTCGTGAATTCTTAGACAATTTTGTCGTCTGCTACCTAGACGATATCCTGATTTATTCTAAGAATGTTGAAGAACATGAAATACATGTTCGTCAAGTATTACAAAAACTTAGAGATGCAGGATTGTACGCCAAGATAGAAAAGTGTGTATTTCACACTACTCAAGTTGACTTTTTAGGATACATCATTTCAAATGATGGTCTTATGATGGATTCTAAGAAAGTCCAAACAATCATGGATTGGAAGATTCCAAAGACTGTAAGAGATGTCCAATGTTTCTTGGGATTTGCCAATTACTATCGGATCTTCATCAAAGACTTCTCACGAGTTGCAGCTCCACTTACACGCTTGACTAGTAAAGATAAATTCCAATGGAATCAAGAAGCGGAAGTAGTATTTGAAGCCTTGAAGACATCGTTTGTCTCTGCACCAGTCTTATATCGTGTTGACTTTTCCAAGGTATTTTTTATGGAAACAAACGCATCGGATTTTGCCTTGGGTGCAGTTTTATCACAAATGGGAACAGATGACAAACTTCATCCGATAGCTTTTCATTCAAGAAAATTCTCAGCAGTCGAGATCAATTATGAGATCCACGATAAAGAACTTCTTGCAATCGTGGATTCTTTTCAAGAATGGCGTCATTATCTAGAAGGTGCTTCTAGTCCAGTCACTGTGTATACAGATCACAAGAACCTCGAGTATTTCATGTCAGCACGCGTGTTGAATCGTCGTCAAGCTCGTTGGAGTATGTCTTTGTCAAGATTCGACTTCATTATCACTTATCGGCCAGGAAAACAACAAGGTTTGTCCGATGCCCTGTCTAGACGTTCTTATTTTGCACCAAAAGAAGGAGATGCAGCTTTTAAGCAACAAAGAACGGTCCTCTTGAAACCGGAGCAATTTCATCTCCGAGCAGTGAAATCAACACTGACTGTTGATTCAACTTTTCTCAAGCAAATCCAGTCCAATATGTCCTCAGACCCTCTTGTTCATGATATCGAGGATAATTCTTCCAAGTCTCATGATTCTTCTAAGTTCGAGTTCAAGAATAATCTATTATATTTTGAAGGACGCCTATATGTTCCAGAAGGAAAAGCACGTTTGCGTGTTCTTCAAGCACGTCATGACTTTCCAGCAGCAGGTCACTTTGGATATAATAAGACTCTGGAACTCATATCAAGAGATTTTTGGTGGCCACAAATGTGGAAGTCAGTCAAAGACTTTGTACAATCATGTGATATTTGTTCAAGATCAAAAATTCCTCGACATCGACCTTACGGACTTCTTCAGCCATTACCTATACCAGAACAACCATGGTCTTCTGTTTCTATGGATTTCATCACAGATCTTCCAAACTCAAGATCTTATGATTCTATATTTGTGATAGTAGATCGTTTCACCAAGATGGCACATTTTATGCCATGTACAAAATCTATCACAAGTGAAGAAACAGCTAAGCTTTTCATTGATAATATCTATCGCTATCATGGATTACCTAAAGATATCATATCGGATAGGGGAACTCAATTTGTGTCGAGATTCTGGAGGACTCTTTTCAAGATTTTAAAAGTGGACATAAAGCTATCTTCAGCTTTCCATCCTCAAACTGATGGACAAACAGAGCGCGTAAACCAAGTCTTGGAACAGTATTTAAGGTGTACCATCAACTACCAACAAGATGATTGGACAATCCTTCTGCCATTGGCAGAGTTTGCTTATAATAATACAGTACATTCTTCCACGCAACAAACACCTTTCTTTGCCAATTATGGCTATCATCCACGACTTGATACTTTTGATTTTTCAAAAGTTGATAATCCTGCAGCAGAAGACATGGCAAATCGGTTGTCAGAGTTACATGCAATAATGAAGGCGCAGTTGAAGAAAGCTCAAGAACGACAAAAGATAAATGCAGATGTATATCATAAAGAGCAACCACAACTCAACGTGGGTGATAAGGTATGGCTACTTCGTCGCAATATCAAGACCACTCGACCTTGTGACAAATTGGACTATCGTAGGCTTGGCCCCTTTTCTGTTTCTGAACAGATCAACCCAGTTGCATATCGGTTACATCTACCGGAGTCAATGAAGATCCATCCTGTATTCCACGTATCTCTTCTTGAACCATATAAGACAGTGGATATACAAGGAAGAAGACAAATGCCACCGCCTCCTATAGAAGTAGATAATAATGAAGAATTTGAGGTAGAAGAGATATTAGACTCAAGGCGGCGCCGAAATTAGCTGGAATATCTTGTTCATTGGCGCGGATATGATATTAGTGAGCGCACATGGGAGCCATCCAGGAATCTAGGAAATGCATCAGCTAAAGTCAAAGTTTTTCATCAACGACATCCATCAAAACCAAGATGAAAACCTCTCTTATAAAAGAGACAAGATTGAGGCAAGATAACATTCAATTTCCTATCCTTATTTGTAACTTCTTTACATTTGTGACGCTAATTAGATGGAGAGCCAACAACCAGCGGATTCAACTCAAGAACCTTCGTTTGCTGACTTACCGGATGAGACATTGCGATTGTCACAACCTTCAAGACGACGCAACCGAGATGAAGATCCTCAAGAACGACATGTTCTTCCTCGAATAGATGGTGAGATACAACGCATTTGGTATCACGACCTTGGAAGAGATTCTCGATGTTTGGTGATATTATTGGAGATAGGAACGACTCCTGATGGTGTTTCAAATGTATTATTTGAAGGAAGTTATGAAGGCCTCAACAGTGATCAAATAACAGGGTGGTCTTCTCGCCCTGGAATGGGACACTATCGATGGCTAAGAGGACCCATCAACTATCTTCAAAGAGAACAAAGATCAGAGTATGTAGCAAATACAATTCGCCGCATATTAGATTTTCTCAATATATAATCACCGCTCCTCGTGGAACTCGTCCCTAGAAGGGGGGGTAATGTCACGGACATACATATAATTACCTATATGAATAGATAAAAGTATGTAAAAGTAGATAAAAGTAGGTTAATTGTGTAATATCTTCTAGAGAAGCTTCTTAGAAGCTTCATAGACGCTGCTTTGACTTTATAGGAGTCTATAGTTGACTTTTAGGTTAGAAACTTGGTCAACAAGTTAGCCATGTACCACACATGTTGGAAGCTTAAAGAACAAGCTAACTACGTGGTCCATCCATAGAAAACTTGCCTTGCAAGCAAAGGCATGTGGCTTAGAAAGTCAACATATATTGGAGGTCTTATAGAACATCGCCACGTGGCTTCTAGTTAGATAGTATATATAGAGGCAAGAGTGAAGCCCTCTTCACTCTTGTCAACTCCTTTCTTGCTTCTAGTCTAGTTTCAAGGGTCTCTAGTTTTCTTGTATTTTGGCAATAGCCATTCTAATTTCTTTCTTAATATACATATTTCTATTTTGTCCTATTTCTTTGAGAAAAGTCTCACTTACTCTTTAGCTTTCATCGAGTTCTTGTCCTTGACACCTTGACAGATTGACAAGAATACACCTACAATATCAGAGCTTTGTCTTATCTTGATTAAGAGTAGATTACCCCTTTTTCTTGATAAGATATAAGCATATTAGAAGTTGTGGATTACCCTCTTCTAAACTGATATTGTCTTTAGTATTTTCTTTGTTCTCAAGTCCTCTCTTCTATTTGTCTTGAGCGATATTAGACATCTTCTCTCTTCTAAGTATTATCATGGCAGAATTTATTGAAATGAAGAATGCAATGGCACAAATGCAAGAACAATTGAGGGAGTTAATGCTTGCGATGCATCAACTCAATTTACAACCACAAGGAGCAACAAGATTAGCAGGAAGTGAAGATATAGAAATGGTTGGAGCTGCTTCAACATTTGCACCAAACCATGTCCTTTCTCCTACGGTAGAATGCTCTTCAAATATTAGAGAATCAAGAATTGTTCTACCCGAGAAGTTTGATGGCACCAGATCCAAGTTTCGAGGATTTATCAATCAAGTGCAACTTGTGATTGAACTTCAACTCCAAAGCTATCCAATTCCAAGATCGCAAGTGAGATTCATTGGTACGCTTCTTTTAGGTTCAGCATTATCGTGATTTTCATCTTTTCTTGAATGACGAGATCCAATATTAGATAATCTAGAGGCTTTTCTGGTGGAGTTTCGATCCATGTATGGAGAACATGATGTAATTCGTGTTGCAACCAATAAGATCCGTATTTTAAAACAAGGGAATCGATCAGTAACGTTGTATGCTTCACAATTTTGACAACTTGCAACTGATATCAAGTGGGATGATGCTGCACTTATTAGCCAATTTTTCTATGGATTACAATATGAGGTAAAAAAATTAATGCTCAACTTACCTGATTTTCAAACATTGAGTCAAGCAATTGACTTTGCTGTGAAGTGCGACAATTTCCTTTTTGAATTCCGATCTGAGAACCATATAAGTGAACCTCAACATTACTATAATTCAATGGCAACACCAACACCTCTTCAACACATATATTCAAAAGTAGAGGATATGCAAATTGATGCAGTACGTTTCAAACCTCTTATTGAGCAAGAAAAGATTCATCATCGTCAAGAAGGATTATGTTTGTATTGTGGAGAACCAAAGCACATTGCTCAACATTATCCAAAGAAATGAGTAGTATGGCTGTAAAAGAAGATAATATGGCAGAAAACGAGTTTGTCCAGCTACAAGAGGGACCGTGCACCTGGAACCTTGCACAACATCTAGTAAAGGTCCTATTCTCTCCTCAGAGCCCTCTCCTGTAGAAGTCATAGATGGTCGTCCATTATCTTCTGGAGATATTACTTACAAAACCCTTCCTATAGAAGTAATAATCAATGGTTATAATAGTTTTGTAGTATTTAATATCATTAGATCTTCTTCTAATCCAGTCATTTTAGATTTATCGTGGTTAGAAAAATACAACCCTCAAATAGATTGGATTTCTCGAACTCTTACTTTCTCTAAAAGTATAACTAATAGTGTAATTAATCAAGTAGAGAGTCATAAGTCCAATTCAATTAAACTCGTATTTATAGGTGCAAAAGCTTTCTTGCATGCTGCTATGAAAGAATCACCATATATTATTTATACCACACTTGTTTCTATTGGTGAAAAGACTTCAAGTGGCATTCTAAGCCAATATCAAGAATTTCAAGATATATTCGAAAAAAAGAATGCAGATACACTCCTTGAACATCGTCCCTATGATTGCTCAATTGACCTTCAAGAAGGAGCACAACCGCCATTCGGACCAATCTATAGTTTATCACAAAATGAGTTGACTAAACTCAAGGAATATATTGAAGAAAATCTAGCCAAGAATTTCATACGCCATTCAAAACCTCCGGCAGAAGCTCCAATTCTATTTGTGAAGAAAAAAGATAGATCATTGCGGATGTGTATTGATTATCGAAGACTCAACAAGATTACCATCAAGAACAGGTATCCACTATCTTTAATATCTGGACTTCTTGATCAGCTGAATCAAGCTAAGATCTATACAAAAATAGATCTTTGGAGAGCATACAATCTAATATGCATCAAAGAAGGAGATGAATGGAAGACTGCATTTCGAACTAGGTATGGACATTTTGAATACAACGTCATGCCTTTTGGACTTACAAATGCACCAGCAGCTTTTCAACATCTAATGAATGATGTTTTTCGAGAGTTTCTGGATGATTTTGTGGTCTATTATCTAGACGACATCTTGATCTATTCTAAGCATCCAGAAAAACATGAACTTCATATTTGTCATGTGTTACAAAAATTAAGAGATGCAAGACTCTATGCCAAGATAGAAAAGTGTATATTCTATACTACTCAAGTCGATTCATTAGGTTATATCATTTCAAATGATGGACTTATGATGGATCCTAAGAAAGTTCAAATTATTATAGATTGGAAGATCCCAAAAACGGTAAGAGATGTCCAATGTTTTTTGGGATTTGCCAACTACTATCGGATCTTCATCAAAGACTTCTCTCGAGTTGCAGCTCCACTTACATGTTTGACTTGTAAAGATAAACTCCTATGGAATCAAGAAGCAAAAGTTGCTTTTGAATCTTTGAAGACAGCGTTTGTTTTTCCACCAATCTTGTATCGTGTTGATTTTTTCAAAGCATTCTTTATGGAAACAGATGCATCGGACTTTGCTCTGGGTGCGGTTTTATCACAAATGGGAACAGATGACAAACTTCATTCAGTAGCCTTTCATTCAAGAAAATTCTCAGCAGCAGAAATCAGTTATGAGATCCACGATAAAGAACTTCTTACAATTGTGGATTCTTTTCAAGAATGGCATCATTATCTAGAAGGCACTTTCAGTCGAGTCACCGTGTATACGGATCACAAGAACCTCAAATATTTTATGTTAGCACGTATATTAAATCGTCTTCAAGCTCGTTAGAGCATGTCTTTATCAAGATTCGAGTTCATCATCACTTATCGGCTAAAAAAACAACAAGGTTTGTTCGATGCCTTGTCTAGACGTTCTTATCTTACATCAAAAGAAGGAGATGCAGCTTTTGAGCAACAAAAAATGGTTCTCTTGAAGCCGAAGCAATTTCATCTTCGAGCAATAAAATCAACATTGACTATTGATTTAACTTTTCTTAAGCAAGTCCAGTTAAGTATGTCTTCAGACCTTCTTGTTCATGATATCAAGAATAATTCTTCTAAATCTCATGATCCCTCTAAATTTGAATTCAAGAACAACCTACTCTATTTCGAAGGATGCCTATATGTTCCAGAAGGAGAAGCACATTTATGTATTCTTCAAGCTCGTCATGACTTCCCAGCAATAGGACATTTTGGATATAATAAGACTTTGGAACTGATATCTAAGGATTTTTGGTGGCCTCAAATGTGGAGGGCAGTCAAAGATTTTGTACAAGCATGTGATGTTTGTTCAAGATCAAAAACTCCTCATCATCGATCTTTTGGACTTCTTCAGCGATTACCCATTCCAGAACAACCATGGTCTTCTGTTTCTATGGACTTCATCACGGATCTTCCAATCTCATGTTCTTATGATTCTATATTCATGATAGTAGATCGTTTTACCAAGATGGTACATTTTGTACCATGTACAAAATCTATCACAGGTGAAGAAACAGCTAAGCTCTTTCTTGACAATATCTATCGCTATCATGGATTACCCAAGGATATTATATCAGATAGGGGAACTCAATTTGTATCAAGATTTTGGTGGACTCTTTTCAAGATTCTAAAAGTGGATATAAAACTATCTTCGACATTCCATCCTCAAACTGATGGACAAACGGAGCGTGTTAATCAAGTTTTGGAGCAATATTTAAGATGTACTATTAACTACCAACAAGATGATTGGACAACTCTTTTGCCATTGGCAGAGTTTGCTTACAATAATACGGTACATTCTTCTACAAAACAAACACCTTTCTTTGCTAATTATGGTTATCATCCACGACTTGATATTTTTGACGTTTCAAAAGTTGATAATCTTGCTGCGAAAGATTTGGCGATTCATTTATCAGAGCTACATGCAACGATGAAGGCGCAGTTAAAAGAGGCTTTAGAACAAAAAAAGGTCAATGCGGATGTCTATCGAAAGGAACAACCACCATTCCTGATGGGTGATAAGGTATGGCTACTTCGTCACAATATCAAGACCACTCATTCTTGTGACAAGTTGGACTATCGAAGGTTGGGACCATTTTCTATTTCTACACAAATCAATCAAGTTGCATATCTTTTACATCTATCAAAGTCAATGAAAATCCATCAAGTATTCCACGTGTCTCTTCTTGAACCATACAAGATAGTGGACATACCAAGAAGACGACAAGCTCCACCTCCTCCTATAGAAGTGGACAATAATGAAGAGTTTGAAGTAGAAGAAGTCTTAGATTCAAGGCGGCGCCCAAATAAATTAGAATATCTTGTCCATTGGCACGGATATGGTATTAGTGAACGCACATGGGAGCCAATAAAGAATCTTGCAAATGCAACAAAGGCGGTGGAGGCTTTTCATCGACGACATCCATCAAAATCAAGATGAAAACCTTCTTTATAAAAGAAACAACATCTAGGCAAGATAACATTCTACTTTCAATCCTTGTTCATAGCTTCTTTGTAGTTGTGACGTTCAGGAGATGGAGAACCAACAACCAGTGGATTCGACTGAAGAGCCTTCATTTGCTGACCTGCCGGATGAGACATTACAATTGTCACAACCTTCAAGACGACGTAATCAAGATAAAGATCTTCAAGAATGACATGTTTTTCCTCCAATAGATGACAAGATACAACGCGTTTGGTATCACGATTTGGGAAGGGACTCATGATGTTTGGTGATTTTGCTAGAGGTAGGAATAATTCCTGATGGTGTTCCAAATGTTCTATTCGAAGGAAGTTATGAAGGCCTCAACAATGATCAAATAATTGGGTGGTCTTCCCGCCCTAGTATGAGACACTACTGATGGTTGAGAGGTCCTATCAATCATCTTCGAAGAGAACAAAGATCAGAGTATGTGGCGAATACAATTCGTCGCATCATAGATTTCCTCAACATATGATGACCAGTCCTCGTGGAACTCGCCTCTAGAAGGGGAGGTAATGTCACGGACATACTCATGTAAGCTAGTAATTACATATACAAATAGGTAGAAGTAAATAAAAGTAGGTAAAAGTAAGTTAATTCTATAGTATTTAATATGGAAGCTTCCTAGAAGCTTCATAGACGTTTCTTTGACTTCATAGGTGTCTTTAATTGACTTTTTGGATTAGAAACGTGGTCAATAAGTTTGCCATGTGCCACACATGTTGTTAGCTTGAAGATCAAGCTAACTATGTGGCCCACACATAGAAAAACTTGCCTTGTAAGTCAAGGCATGTTTCTTACAAAGTCAACACATATTGGAGGTCCTATAGAATGTCGCCATGTAGCCCCTAGTTAGATAGTATATATAGAAACAAGAGTGAAGCCTTCTTCACTCTTGTCAACTCCTTTCTTGCTTCTAATCTAGTTTCAAGGGTCTCTAATTTTCTTGTCTTTTGGCAATAGCCATTCTAGTTTCTCTTTCAATATATATACTTATTTATTTATATTTTGTTACCTTTCTTTGAATAGAGGCTCACTTGTTTGGATTATTTTTTCATCGAGTTCTTGTCCTTGATAATATGTGCTTATATTATATTTATGTATTTAATTTTACCATTATAGATGTGTTTAATTTAATATTATAGTTGTATTCATCTTAAAAGTCATTAATATCTTACATAATAACAATCAACTCTATAACTTTATTTTTGAAGTTTTTGATCATGTATTCTATATTATACATTTTAACTATTATATATTAAGAACTTATCAACAAAATAGTAATAGTGGTATTTACATACTATTAAATAATTATTTTTGAATCATTTGAAATCAAGCCAATTATATGTTATGTAAAATATTCATTCTCAAGTTTATATTTTCTACTATAGACAATTATTGTATAGTTTAAAACCATAGTTTAGAAAATATTATATATATTATCAATGTGTTGAACATGATAAGAAGTCACCATAAATTCTTTACTAATTGTGGAAAAAAGACCAAATAATAACTACATTCTAATAAGAAAGGATCTTGTATAAATTATGTAATTATGATATCAAAATTTTTAAGTTGATATTATAAAGAAATTTGGTATTTTAAATAGTTATTTTTTAAATAAATATTTAAATAGATATATTTATTAGATAAAATCTATCACAAATTTAATGTTATTCAATGTATGTATTTTATTTTTATATCTAATTATTTGGAATTTGTTTATATGCTTACTTTAGAAATTATAATTTATAACAAATACTTATGTAAAATTATATTTTAAAGCAAAACACATATAATAACTATGAATTTTTACAATCAACTTCAAGAAGCTAAAGTAGATAATGTTCTTTTAAATATACATGATAGATCTGTTAGAATAAAAATAGTTTATTGTGTATAATTATTCATTTTATTTTTTTAGATTCTATATCTATTTTATTTATATATATATATATATATATATATATATATATAAATACATATACAAAAAAATTAAAAATTAATTAAAAATTAATTAAAAATTAATAATTTTACTTATTCTTGGAATAATATAAAATTTAAAATTACAAAATTAAAAATTATTTAATAAATATTTATAGAAACTTAAATTGCATTGATAAAATTATTAATGGTTTTATATTTACTACTTCGGAATATAGTAAGTAGAAAGTTTTTGAAAACCTAAGAGATTTTTTGAATAAATATATTCAAATTATAATATGCTTCTAATATAGCTTCTTAAATCTAAGAAAATTGTATACAAAGTTTCAATACCCACTGACATGTTCTTGTGTTATGTGAAAAATAACTTAAAAAAGTAATAAATATTTAGATGTGGATTTTTTTTATTAATCTTGAGCATCAATTTTTTTCTTTTATAAAAATGGGATGAGGTGTTTAAAAATACCTTTTGTAACAACCTTGATACTCTTAGAAATCTTTAATCTATGAATTTCTAAACCCTTTCAACTCAAAATCTCAAATTCTATTAATTCTTAATATTAGCTCTTATCAATCCTATATGACCTTGAAAAATAAAATGCTGAATAATCTTTAAAGGAACCCTAAATCAAATCTTAAAAACTTGAACAAACTTTAGAAAAATCTTACATAAAATCCTAGAATATTATAAGAATATTTTAATAAATCATAAAAAATCCCTAAAAGAATGTTAAACTAATTCTAATCATAAGAAAATCCTAAATCATTCCTTAATAAACTCTATTAAAACTTTAAAATATTGTACAAAATTTCAATAAAATCCTAACAAAATTCTAAGAATTTTAAACAAATCCTATATTTTAAATACCTACTTCAATGAGCTATAATTCTTGATTTATTCTTAAATAAAATTTAATTTTTTCATATCACTAGATAAATTAGAAGATAATGTAAAATTCCTTCACTAATTATATATGGCTTTTTAATTTGAAATTGAAAAAGAAGACTAATAGCAATATCTTAGAAATTACTTGTTGAAATTTGTTTGAACTTTGTGTGTGGCTTTATTATTTTATCTTCTATTGATATCTCTAAAGCCACTTGATTTAATGTTTTATCCTTTATATTCCTATGAATGAGTATATAACCTCAATTTGTCCTGGTTAGCATCCTCTTGTATAATGATATCAATATCTTGCAATTAAATTGCTAAAATTACACTGAAATTGAGAATTAAATTGCTTGCTTGGAAAAATTGCATCTACAAAGATTCAATTGTAGAACAATCTTATATTTTTAAAATACTAGTAAAAAATCATACTAAAATTTATTGCTTTTCAAATTTCAATATTTATAAACCATGTTTTTTTTATTTATAGAAAAGCCTTCCTTTATCAAAATCTTAAAAATATTACACTTCTAAAAGGCTTTGAAAAGTTTTTTCTTATTTTCACACTTTAATATTCAAAAAAAAAAAAAAAAAAAAACCCTCCATTTGTTGTTGGTGCCCATTTTAATGTGTCAAAGTTTGACTCAATCTTAGTTCACAAATGGTCCTCTTAAGGTATCAAAATCATTTTTTTATGGTATTTTTATTGTATGATATTGCTGTTAATTATAACTGAAAGGTGATTGTATTGATATTAAATCTATTCTATCTTGTGTTGCTCCATTTAAGACCCTACCAAGTATCTAGAAGCTCTTTTCATAATGAGTGTAGAATGAAACATTAAATTTTTATGTACCTTTAATGTATTAGCTATGATTTTGATAGAAAATTTCTCTTAATTTATCTGAAACACTTTTAGACCATATTTGATTATTACAGATTTCATCGTAAATTCGAATTGCAAAATTAAGAGAGAAAGAAAATTTATTTATATTAATCTACATACAATGGTAGGGATTTGGAATAAAAATTGCCACAAACTTTGCCTTCATACACATTTAAATATATAGTATAAAGTGAGAGGAGATCCTCACATAGATTAAATCATTCTTTTATTATAACTCATAATATGACAGCTCAAATCTTAATTGTGAAAATAAAGAAAAATATGAAGTTTAAGGCTCAAATTTTTTTGATGAGTATTTGAACAATTCTGGCACAACTTTTTGAATTTGTATATTACAAATTTCTGAATTTGGCACTAACACAAGTCTTACAAGACAATGCTATTACTGCCATGTAGGAAAAATATTCACTCCACATCAATTGTTCTTCTCATAATTTTTGGTTTGATTTTCTAAGATATATAACTAACTGAGTAAGCCTTCCTGATGATGCATAGAGTGCTTGGCACAGAACAGCCTAGCACTATTCAATGGAGTATAATTTTAAAAACTAATATTTGAGAAACCAGACATGAAGCAGATGCTCCTTGGTCATTTAATTCTGACATGACATGGCAGTATGTAATATGAAAATAAATGATGGTAAATTTGCACTCCCAATAAATACTGATATACAGTTTCAAAAAATTAATCAATCAATTAAATGGCTATTTTTCTTTAAAATCCACAATTGTTTGATATAATAACTCCTCAACATTGTGCTTCAATACATCTCCACAACTGTGGTGAACCTGATATCACACTTCATGTCAGCTATTTTGATATATCTGTCTTCACATTCTACAACACACAAAATTGGTCACCAATTTGATTAAACAAATGAAAGAAATAAACTTTGTGAGCATACTACATAAGCATCAAACTAGTAGGATAATTCTTTTTGCACAATGTGGACCCAAATTAAAAAAAATAAAATAAAACATCTCAAATTCAAAGAATATGTATATTGGTCAAAGTAAACATGATGGATCAAGAGTCCTCCACATGGAAAAATTCACAAAGAAGATGTAAGTTGTTGGAGGGTGGAGGAGGAAGTTTGTCCAAGGAATGGAACAAGGGATGTCATTAGGGTTAAAAGCAAACAAGGGAGCGGTGTAGTGGATAGCAAAATCTCCAAAACCCTTCTTCTCCACTTCAAAAAAACTTCTCTTTCAGGAACTTCCACTTCATGAGACCTTCCAGAGAACTTTCCCCATGTGCCCTAAATTCCAGATTACATTTCTTTTATTTTTATTTTATTTGTTTTTTCTTCCCACAAGCCACTTAACCTGCCACACCAACTATGCAAGAAGAGGAAGAAGAAGAAGCAGGAAACCCATTTGACCCCACTTGGACCACATAGAATTATTTCTTCCAAAGCTGCTTCTTTTCCTGGACCCAATTCCTCCTTGCCCAACACCCACCTAATAATTTAATAATACAAAGACACCTTGACACAACCCCCGCCCCCTCCTTTGCAGGGTGTGCATGTGAAAAGGGGAAGTGCATGACCGGAAGAGTGGGTAATATCCCGGTTACCGGTTTCCGTTTGCCCCTAGCGGCTAAACTTTCCCATCAGGAAGACCGGCCCGGAAGGTGCCCTCGAAGCTCTGCTTGCAGGAACGAAGTCGGTGTTGTGGCAGGAATTTTGCCCCCATCGACTCGTGTTGTTGTTTTATTTTATTATTTTGTTTTCTGTTTTTTTTTTTTTTTTTTTTTTTTTTTTTTCTGTGCACGGCAGTTGCATGGTGAGCCTGATGCTTAAGAGGCGAAGGTTTAGTCCTCTGGTGACGAAGGCGAGTTAAAACTGGAAGTTCTGGGTGCGCGCGGCTACGGCCAGGTTTGAAAGAACACGATCAGCTGTAGTTTGGTCAATTGTTGGGTCGGAGTCATTGTGTTGTGTGCAGGTCCTGTCAGCGCGCGGAATGATTTGGCGAAGCTTGCGAATGGAGGCTTTCTGGGTGGGAATTTGCAGTGAGGAGCCAAGGTTTGAGCCCAATTTTCCATAGGGTGGTGGCGTAGGGTACAGCAGGCGAGCGCATGGTTGTGGGTTTGTACATTTAGAGACGGATTCGATTTCTTGGGAGTGATTCTTGCGCACTTATGCGAAGGGCGAGATCAGTGATGTGTTTAGCAAGCGCTACGCCAAGTTTCGTTTTCCAGGATTGTAAATAGGAACTGCCGAGGTTCTTGGATTTCTTGAGTCTGTAGGAAGTTTTTCTCGGATTGGGATGAGAAGGGAGCTTGTGACAGTTCGCAGTAACCTGGTTGATAAAGTACAACGGAACATGCTTGATCCTTGCATTTTCAATGTGGCTGGGTTTGGTTTTAAGTTTGGAATTAAGTCGTTTCGGACAGTGTTGGTTGGTTACGCAATCGTCTAGTTGGACTGAGAGCACCATAACTACGGCAGCGATCGGTGTCTTGTCGTGTTAGAATTTGGGCCGTAACAGGGTTGCAATAATCCGCGGTTTTGCACCCACAAAGACAAAATAGATTTTATGAGGTTTTTGCTGTATTGGTCAGGTTTTGGACAGTGCTCGTCTTCATTTCGTTGATTTGGTTTTTCTTACATCCGATCAGTTATTTTCATGAACCATGACTCTGCTAACAGTTACTTACGCCAATTCTGTAGAAGATTTACAAAGCGAAAGGAGATGAGGCTTGAGAGAGTTGTGCATATTCAGAGTAATACCAATAAATACAGGGTTTAGCAATCGCGAAGATATCGATAGGCCAGTGCATGATCCTGAATTTAACCTACGTCCCGCTGCATTACTAATTAATTCAATGGCATTTCCTTACGTTTTAAGTCTGTGTTTTATCAGGAGAGTGCAACTCTCGGCGGTGTTGGCAGAGGGCTATGGGCTGTTCGTCGCGCGTTCCTGATTTGAAGGGGCGGACAACACCTCCTTTGGTACATAACTCAGCCAGCTGCGGTGTTCTTTGGAATGGGAAGATGGTCGCTGGAGGGTCAGGAGATGCTAGGGCTACGTCGGCGGACTGTCATCATCTTAGTATTCTTTTTTCTCAGCCTTCAAGTCGTAGCTCAAGCTCCGAGCCTGACACCTACCGATTGCCCTCTTAATTTAGATATTCTAGATGTTTTTCCCTCGGTGGCGGAGCAAGTGCGAGCAGTGGATTCTCTGGAGAAGAGGTGCCTGACCCTCACTCATGGCGTGGATGTCCTGCTCTCCGTGTACCTCAAGAATGAAGATTACTTTCTCGTGCCACCAGAGGCTGCCTCCTCATGCATTCAAGCTTTAAATTCATATTTTCAGGTGCCCAACATCACGGGTCTGTGCGGGTTGACCCCAGCGTTCATCTCTCGCGGTACAAACAACTGTCAGGCCATTCAAACACGGGAGGACTTCATCTCCGCTGCTAAAAATAGAGATTCAATCCTAGCTACTTGTAAAAATGGAGTGCTTGCGAATGGAAACACCAAGTCTGCGGGATGTGCCGCTTGCACGAAATCATTGACTCAAGTGGCAAACTCGTTGCGGAGCTCTGGCAATTCCAACGACAACCTGTGCTTGGATTATACCTCTATGTACACGGGGGCCTTTGTTGTGAACGCAGGGCCCTCGGATGTAACCACGTTGGTTTGTTTGTGGGACATCATAGGAGACGATGATGACAAGAAGAAGTTGCAGTGGTGGGTTTATCTCGTCATCAGTGGAGGGGCTATCCTGTTCGCTTTCTCATGCGCTTGGATTGGTTTTCTCCTCCTTCGTCGATGGAGGAGAAAGCATCGTCAGTCTAATGTCGGCAATGAGTTTGCGAGGGTGGCAAAAAGCATGTTGCACGGTTCCATGAAGGAGATTGGCGGGGGTTTGACGTGGTACGACATTGAGGAGCTCCGAGCTGCGACTCACAACTTTGACGTGAAGAGGATCATCGGGCAAGGCGGATTCGGGAATGTGTACAGAGGGGTTCTCCTTGACGGTAGCGAGGTCGCATGTAAGAGGTTCAAGGATTGTACAGCAGCAGGGGACACCAGTTTCCTGCACGAAGTGCAAGCGCTCGCGAGCGTGCGTCACAAGAACCTTGTGGCGCTACGCGGGTGTTGCATTGCGAGCCTCGGGGAGGGCCGCCTCGCAGGCTACCAGCGCATCATCGTGCTGGACTACGTAAAGAACGGCACTTTGCAAGATCATTTGTTCGGCAACATCCACAAAGGCGATGGTAAGAAAAGCTCCTCCCAACCGACTTTGTCGTGGCCACAGCGGCTCAAGATCGCCACAGACGCAGGTCGCGGTGTTCAGTATCTTCACGCGGGCGCGCAGACACAGATACTACACCGCGACATTAAGCCCAGCAACATCTTGTTGGACTCCGACTTCAACGCCATGGTCGCAGATTTCGGCCTGGTCAAATTCACCCCCAATGGAGTCTCCCATATGACGACTGGCGTGGCAGGCTCGTTTGGCTACATCGCCCCGGAGTATGCCATGTACAGTCAGCTGACGGAGAAGAGTGACGTCTACAGCTTCGGCATCGTGATGCTGGAGATCATCAGCGGCCGGAAAGCTATGGTTCCAGACCCAATAACTTCCGAGCTCCTGATCGACTGGGCATGGCGGTTGTTTAAAGAGGGCGACTGGGACTTGATTCTGGACCCACGACTCACGGAGCGCGGCCCTGACGAGGACCTTAAAAGATTCGCCATGGTTGCGTTGTTGTGTGCGCATCCCCAAGTGTTCTACCGCCCCACCATGACAATGGTGCTTCGAATGCTTGAAGGCGCACAACATGTGCCGGCCCTGCCAGATCGCCCCATCCCCGTGACCCTCAGCAAGGCTGCCTTGCAAGCTTCTCTTGCACCTTCTAACATCGGGTCTGGCAGCTATTCATCTAACTTCAGTTCGGCAACTCAAGACTCCATGAGGCAGCCTGTAAAGTAGGTACTATTTTGGTAGATTGTGGAGATAGCAAATTTGGCACTTTGAGAGCATGTTTACGATGTATTCAAATCACTTTCATGAGTTTTCGAGTTTAGATCATATGGGTCATCGCAGGAGCAAGATGTCCTTTGTATAATCACCTTTGTATAATCATCATCGCTTGTTGCACAATCGTTGCAATTCAAAGCCTTTCATGGACACTGCAATCTGTGTCTTTCTTGACGATGACAGTCTTGGACCGATGTCCTTTGAATTTCCACTTATCGGGCTCGGCCCGAACATGCTTGTGTTGTGGGTTTTCTGTTCTTCAAATGCCTGAACATGTTCAAAACTCATGTACCACAGTACATGAAAGGGGGGGAGGGGACTAAATTGTTTTCTATTAGTCTTGTTTTTGTGGCGTGGTATCAAAGTAGGGGAAATATGTGTCTTTGAGCACACAAGTAGTTCTTTTTTTACTTCAATTTATCTCTCGTTTTGGAGAGATATCTTTCTTTGACTTCACGTAATATTATTCTGCTTTGGAGACATCTTTTGTGAAAAGAAATTAACATTCTAGTTAAAATTGAAACAAAATTTTGACCAGTGTTAGAACTTGTTTATGTCCTTTCTTAGACTCCAATTTTCTTTTGCATATAACCATTCATTCACAATTTTAGAATATTTGGGAACCCGCAAATGTTTTTCAAACCCAAATTTTACTATCAAAGTTCATCACAGTAGTGTTTTTGAGTTTACATTCAATTGACATTCCGATTGGCTGCTGAATACACAAATCTTACTGAGAAAGTCATATCCATTCTCACTTGAACATAACTATACTTTTCAGCGTTATACCTGGACAAACTTACAAGATATTAATGTTCGTTTTAATGTCTGAACCATATAAGCTTTCGAATATTTGAAACAAGAAGCATTTTATTTGCCTCCTATATCATCCAAGTCAGAGAATGATCTTGAACAGAATTCCAGCAATTTGAACTAAAGATTTATACATGGATTTAGTAAAATTGTTGGTAACCAGGTTTCTCTAGTATCCGAATCTCTAAGTGATTGAAAGAGGCACCTCCTTCAAAACTGAATTCGAAAAAGAGATACCACTGGAAATAAGTAAGGCATAATTTGATTCTTTCCTGCTATTATTTTCGACACGAAGTCAAATGGAGAGAAGACTAACAATATAACAAGTAATAATAAAACAATAAGAATAACAAGTAACTGCATCTTTGTCTGCTGTACATATATCTATTTGAAGGGCACATCAGAGCACTTGCAAGCTCTCGGAAACGATTCCAGTGAACCCTGAGATAATTTATAAATATTCTACAAATATTCCAGCTGTGGGGTAAGGTAGAGGGTTGAGGCAAAACTAAACAGATCAGGTTACGCTTATCAGTCAATATGTGTGTTCTTCTTGCCAACAAATAAACGAGAGATCTGGAGGCCTCGGCTGAAAGCCTCATTGTAAAGGATGCGGGTCTGCATTGCCTGGAATCCAGGCAACCAGGAAAGAAAAGCAACAGGAGCCATTATAATCATGCCCATTCCTAGATCATATAGGCGTGCAACAGCAGTGATAGTTCCCCATACTTTTGAATTTTCCAAAAACGGACGCCGCAACACGAGACAGATCTGGAGGATGCCCCAGCCTGTGGGCAAGAAAGCAAGAAAACTTGCAAGAATGTCGAGGAATGTGAAATTAGTCCGAGTTGCGAGCACAATCACAATAGCCGCAACGACGGCTATCGTCACAGTTTGAATTAAACGGTAACGACCGTGCTTGTTGGCGGCATATCGATCGCTTGCATTCGAGATAACGAGGTGGAGCAAGATAGCAGCGAGCATGTAACTCCAAGACAAGAGATAGACGAAGACACTTGTACTGTTGCCTGTGATCTGCAGATGATAAACAATGCCGTACTGGAAAAGGAAGAGCCGCAAATCCAGTACAATATCCAGCAATTTACCCCACAATCCGGTAGTTTTCAAATGCGTCTGTTCGCCCTCCCACCATATTTCCCAACTTTGCTCCGGTTTAACAAAGATGTCTCCTTTGAACCATATCCACTGCAAGAATTCATCAAAATCTTCCACTGTCTTCAGCCAATCGAACCCCGAAGGATTGAAAATGAAAGGCGCCATTATCCACGTGAAAGCCAGAAACCAGCTAGATATCATGACCAACATGTAAGTGGCAGACGAACTGACGACCCCATACGCCAGATAGCAGAATAGAAGCATCAGAAGCTCAATGCCTTTGGTGAAGTGGCTCCTTGAATACAGCCGGTAAATCTCAGCAAACTTTTCGTGCTTAACCACGAATGTACGACCGGTTGCCCTATACTGCAAGCACAGACGAGGAGAAATAATGAATCATATTCCATGGAAACTTGTTGTCATCATTATTAATAAAAAAAGCATCAACACATCAGGAGTAGATGCGCATTTTTTTCCTTTTCACTCTGGAATTGAAGATCTTTGAATGTGAGACATTAAAGGAAATGAGAGTTGAGTCCAAATACTGCTAGCAACGGATAGACATGCAATGACAAACTCTAAAAACGTCTTCACTAAATATTTTAGAGTTTCTTATTTCAGATGATCCTAAGTCATCATCCATATCTCTACCGACTAGAATACTTTCATGTTGTTCCGTTAGTTATGTGTATGCTCACTGTAGTGTTTGATTCTCGACCCCACCTATGGTTGAAAACATACTTCGTAAAGTTTGACTAGCGAAATAATAAAATTAACGACCAAACTTCATTTAGACATAAGATTAAAAGCAGAACACAAATAGAAGGAATTCAGGCATACCTTAGCACCACCATGCAGAAGTGTGCGTCCAAAATAGTGACTCCGTGTTCCCATCTCGAAGGTAAAGAATAGGGAAGCCAACTGAAGTTGCATTGTAATCATATTCCACAAAGCTGTAGTGAATCCGTGCTCTAAAGCATATTCCACAAGCATGGGTAGAGCAGTCAGCAAACCCAACTGGACAACAAGCTGCTGGTTTAAAGTGGCTGTCAGTGCCGCATTCGAGAGAGCGTTCGATCCAGTTGTTAATGATTTTTCTATGCCACTCAAGGCCAAGTACACACGGCCCCAAAGAAAGACAAAAACAGTCAATACAATTATCAAGTTGTTCACAAAAAACCCAACCGTGGTGTAGTAGAAAGAAAACATTCGAAAGAAATCTAGATGATGACCAAGACGGTAAACATCACGGCTCAGCATCTGCTCCCCGTTCCCGCTGGCCACTTTGGCTTCGAACATGGCAATCTGATTCAATCCAACGTCCCGACCCTTACCAGCCTGCACAAATATCAGCAAGATGCGAAGGTTGGAATTATGTGCTCATATGCAACTAAATCCGATTCAAATGCCCATTCAGAACTTCAAGATCATCATTTGAAGCTAACAAAATTCCCACTACCACTGTCATGGGTACGATGATCCTTCAGCCATATCTTGGACTTGAACTACTAAGAGGCAAGAATGCCCAAATAACTTTGCTGCTACAGTACTAAGAGCACCAGTCAGACCATAAGCCTAGACGTTCCTAAAAGGAAGACATATTATAAATGTATTCTACTTAGACATGAACCAGAACCCTGAAACCTAAAGCCTGGCACACAGTTACAACCATCCAAACCTTCGGCGTGATAAATTAGATGGTTCGACATCGACATTACCTGAATATACTCGTGATGAGTGACGGTACCACCACGAAGAGTACAATTGAAGCCTGCGAAGATGTCCTCACTGATATTGATCGATCGGGATGCCTTGCTGATCCCACCTCGGCCCAAGAACCACAGTCGATCAAATACATCAGGATGTCCATAATGCATCCGGATTTTGAGAGGATTTGCATAAACGCGTTGGTTGAGGGTGACAAATACTGTTTCTTGAGCAGACATGAACCATGCTAAGGATGAAACGGATCCCGTGAAGACATGCTCTCTTACACCTAAAATCGTGGGCTTTCGGATTCCACGAAAGCGATTAAACTCTTCAAGTAGGTTTCTCATCTTCATGGCTTCCTCAAAGTACATTTCCTGCAAACAGCTTGGAAAATCATTCTCGTATCTTTATTCAGAAAGTGGTTCCTTCCTATTGACAATGACCAGACTTCCATATCATTGACATGGAGGACAAAATCTCCTAAAAGATACTTGAGCTCTGAACTATAATAAATAAGTAAAGGGTAACCAGGAAAACGAGGGCATTTCTTGAGCGATAAATATTCCTACATGATATGCCGTTGGCAATCAACGTCCACCTGAATATCTCCCTCGAAAGTATTCTGAAGTACTTGTGCAATGTACCCTGAAACTTTCATGTCAAAGATGCAAGTGAAAAGAGCATTTGATGAGATTAATTCTTCAAGATTATATGCTGCAGTTCCTCATGTAGAAAAGTGGCATACCTGGTTCATATCTATCGTTTGCACTCCATCACCTCTTGTGAAAATCAGGGCATGATTCTGATTTTCAGGTTTCCCTTCTCCCAGCTTCAGTGGTCCAGGTAACTGTATCCTGTAGATTTCTACCTCTCTTTTCAGAACTTTGTCATACTTGACAAGAACAGAATAGTACTTGTTGCCCTTTTCCTCCTTAATTTCATCCACGTAAGCAATTCGTAGGCCCGTGTGGTACGTTTTCATGAGACGTAATATATCCGCTGCCTTATAGTCATTGGTTTTTTTCTGATTTCCGTAAATTTGACAGGTCACAACGTATGTGAACTTCATACCAGCGGCTGCAAGATTTTGTAGCTGCTTGTTTTTTCGATTTTCGCGTTCTTCATATGCATGCTCAGAACGAAAAGATCCCCTTCTATTCGGACTACTGCCTGCGTCCAAAAGTTCTTTGATTCCCTGCATTTCAGTATCCGTGGCTGTGTCTAAAAAGGCCTGTACTTGAAGTGCCCTGCAGAGAAAGCGGAATTTGTGGTTCAACTGACATTGACAAAGTCCAAATAGTGGTAGTATAACAAACAGAAACCGAAGACTGGAAGACCCGAGACAAAGATAGTTCGTAAATGGCTGCGGACTACGACCTGCAGTGTATAAATCTTGGTTCAGGAGAACCTATGATTGAATGTTATCAAAGAAGTAATGAAATTTAAGGATGGTGAAAAAGCCGCACCGTTCATAATACATCATTCCCCGCACGGTACGTGCAAGCGTCTGCCCTCTATAAGAAGCCCAAAGACGTAGTTCGATAGCATCATCCGTATCCCATAAATTAAGCTCTAACAAGCCCTTTTTCTTCATGCGCTCCAGAAAGTTCAACCAATCCTCTGAAAACCAGCATGCAAAAGTAGTCACAGATCTTCATCTAGACAGTTTACAAGTCGAATGTTCATTGAGATAGATACAAATATCCATACGATCGAAGAATTTGATGTTTGCCCCTAGTTGGAAATCGAAAGAGTAAATCTTTGTAATTTATTACTATGTTTCACACCAGATCATCTTTTACATTTCGGCCTATTCTATACTCGAATAAAAAACTCGATTTTTCCATCAGAGAAATAGTGGTAAAGATTCTTCAATATAGCACATTGAAACTGTGCTAGTTGACACGTTAAAAGTAGTTAGATACCTGGGAAAATCCTTTGCAGGTAAAATAAAATCGTTATACCATCCTCATTCTCTTCTTTCAACTGCTTTGAACTGAAGATAACTTCCTCAGTGTAGTAAGGTGTCAAAACGCTGAACGCCAACATTCGATCCACCTACACAAGGTAGCATAAAACATTCATAGCATGTGAGTAGAGGAAGACATCCCAGCAAGAAAGATGTGAACATGAGTTTTGCTTGAAATACATTCTGCAAATAAGTTCAAATTAACAGAGACTGCGATTGGATTCAATTTTTCAGCTGAGCGCAAAGGGCTCAAGTAAAGACCTCAAACTCTATCTGACCTCAGATCTTATGAGAAAGATCCACTACGTCATCGATAAATACACATTGGCACCTAAGATGAAAAGCGCACTGACAGTGAATGTGACATTCGGGAGACTAAAGACGAAAGAGAGACTATTGACATTGAAAATAACCTGTGGCGCTCGCGGCATGGTCATGAAGAGGGAATTGCTGAAGAAAGATATGCGTCGCCGAGCCTCTAATCCCTTGGGCACGTTAAGAAAAGGTTCCCTCGTGCTCAATGTTGTGTGTATTCTCGACAGGTGCTTGAAAAACGGCGCATCGTCATCACTTGGAAGTGTCACAGCGTTCATAAAAAGCTCCGTGTCTTTGTTGGTTGCAGTAGATAAATGTTGCCCTCTAATGATCTCCTTCACACTAGAGTCCCTTATAAAGTCCTCCACTACGTCCTCGTACAAGTTTTGTAAGGCATCCACAACCTAGAAAGTCATGAAATTCGGTCAAGGAAAGAAAAGCTACTCTTTAAGATTGGCACTCTGTGAGGATAATGAAAACATGATGGCATAGGTACAGCTTCAGTTTCTGACAGTTGCTCTTAAGAGAATGACAAGCGTTTAAAAGTAATATGTATCAACACTTGATTTCTCTAACACCAGACACGGGCTAAGGTGCTCAACCATATTTCAATAGGTGATCAATAAGTTGATAATTAAGCTTGCAGGGTATAATAGGCAGAAAAATCATAATTAGGGATTCCATTTTAAGCAGCATTCGTGCCAGTAAAGAGTGTACCTTACGAATATTCCCTCCAGTTGGCTTAGTCATTAGTACTGCAATCAGCTTCACTACCCGGTCATGGACGATTAAGATTTTCTGGAGAACAAAAGAAGTTGTAAATCTGTCATGAGCTATGGATGCATCTATCTCTTTGAAAACGCTTTCGATAATCTTGTGCTCCTGTGAGTCAACCTTGAGAAGCCTACGTAATAGTATATGCTTGATGCTTTCATAGCACTCTGTGACTGCACATCTTCGATACTCATGCTTACTAATTATACCCCATAGCTTTGTATCATCTCCCTTGAAGTACTGGACTTCATTAGTTAAAACTTGGAGGATCTGCAAGAAAGGTTATGACGTTATGAGATGTTGAATTCCATTTGCTCAATCATAAAATACTCATACTGAGACAGGTCCTGAGGCTGAGGTTTGCCTTCTGAAACTGCTCAAGGAAAATTCAAGCAAAATCTAGAATTTAGAGGACAAGAATTTCCACCCGCTAAATACAAGTGGTCAATAACAGCTTAGTGCAGAATTGATTTAAAAAAAATCGAGGTTACAATCTTAAGCCAGCAGGTTAAATGGAGTAGTGATTATTTCTATAATAAATCATTCAGACATGTACATATAGCTGTATACTACAAAACTCAAGCAATAGAATCAGCTAGTAGAATATCATGATGCAAACCTGATTAGCTAACAGAGCAGAAGGCCACAAGAAAACTGATAGCCTCCAAGCTCCGGACGGAATTTCTAAAAGCTCCAGTTCCCTGCATTCACTCTCATAATATAAGGAAAAATCAAGTGTGATCGAAAGCATCATCATTAACTTTCAATAATTTCATAAAAGTCCTTATACATTTAGTACATCATCAAGTAGCATAATAGATTCCGATCGTGGTTACACTTAAGTATACAATGGTATTACGCAGAATCATTCAATTATAGAAACTGCCTTTAATTCAGACTGAAGCAGAAATTAAAAAAATTCAATGTATTCCATTAAGAACGGGTGATTCTGGTAAGAAATTTTCAAATGTAGGAAAAGAGACACAACCTGTCACTAATGAGGTCCTCATCACGAAAAGTATTCACGATTAAGTTCCATACATGAGCAAATTGAACCCCTTCGCGTTGACCCCATTCCACCTGTCAGGTGGGAGAAACATCAACATATTACTCATTAAGAATTTTCTGCAAGGAACACTACGATTTCATCTACCTATTGCAACGCTGACATTCGCAAGAAAGATAAGCTAGAATCGGCAAATACATACCTTTTCATGTATAGCAGACCATCCATATCTAAGCCTAAATCGCTCGACCAGGTCCTTGGCATTTTCCCACAAACTGTTTCAACGAAGGTATAAACATCAGCACTTTTCCACTCACACTCGAAGGCCAAATTAATCTAAGAAACAGTGCTAGCATGGACTTGGATCTTGATCCATGTACATGAATTGAGTTATTTCTCAATGATCTTCATGATAGACTTTGACCGACGACGATATACTACTTCACTCACTAAAAACAGCACAAAACAAGACATCAGAGCATAAGTCAACCAGAGAAGTTCAGAAACCAGCAATTAGACACTTTACATGCAGGTTTTCAGCTTCCTCCAAATGTATCGAAGTGACACGAAACCATCAATAGACACCATCACGTTAACAAGAAATTTTTCATACAAGTGATAACCAAAAGGTTGTCCTGAATGAACCGGTTTCACAATCAATTATGCGATGAGGAAGGGCCTTACGTTGTGTGTTGCAGTTGTTTCGGTGGCATGAGATTGAATTCGAATGCAGATGGAAAAATCTTGAATCGCAACCTCAGTTGATGAACGTTACGAATCTGATCAATCAAAAGACCAAATTTACTGCCACATGTCTCGTGCTGAAGCACACATCTTCGTTGAAATTTATTTACATTTAAACTGTTCGTGTAAAGTTCTGTATTCCAAAGTTCCCAAGAATTGTAGACCACGGCCATGTTTTGAGCGTTTGTCAAATTCAGGACCCAACGACCGACTCATTACTTGAACTTCATGAATGAAATTCAGTCAATTTCTTTGGTAATGATAAGGCTGAAAATGAAAATTACTTCTCCGAGATGTTGAAGAAGACCTACAAAAGCCCCAACGCCAGACGACCATATGGAATACCAGATTTGAACGTCCATAAAGTAAATCTTTTCCAATACATCCAAATCACAACTTCAGTAAATCAAAAGACCAAAGCAGCTTTTCTAAGATATCACCTGCAATCGAGTTCCAAAACTGCCACTGTGTGTATATGACATTAAAATGAAAAGGAAGTAATCTTCTCGAGAAAACCTCACGGCCATTGTACAGGATGACAGTGTTTGACTTTAAAATGAGATTAGATTTCAGTTCACATCAACTCACCAGAAGTACTGGGGCCCATAATACAACTATCGCTGCTCGACTACCTGCAAATTGATATTCATTTATAAGTTAAATCTATTTTTAATATATATACATTCACAAACACACACACACACACACAACTCTGCAAAATGCAACATCCGACATAAGAACAGCCAATTGAGGTTGATAAAAATGATGCATCAGCATTAAACTCCATTGAAACTCAAATCCATGAAAGGTATTACTCCGCTCTTCTGGAAGATGAACGATGGAAAAAAGAAGATCACAATAAAGCTGATATATACCATTTGGGAAAAATTCGTGCCACTTATATGTGATATTTTTGGTCCGGAGGATTTGCTTGGTTGGTGCAATTAAAGGCCTGATCTGTACACCGCCTCAGGGGGATGATAGAAGTGAGATTATGAATGAAAAGAAAAGGATCTCACAAATAGATTACTCAAAACACATTGACTGTACTTTCATAACAATAGTATACCAAGTACAATTACTGCAGTACATCAACCTTCGATAGAAAAACAGGGCTAATGTCAGCAAACCCAAAAATACCTGAAGCCAATAGCTGAAAGCACATTTAGATGCCAGGACAGAGAGCCAAAACAAAGCATATCTGGCACCAATCAATAATCATGTTAGAAGTATGATCTACATTGAATCTGACAATGACTGCTGTAGATAGAAAGTACCAGAAGTGGCCGATGACTAGAGCTTCTGCTGGAGAACGTATGTCTGTGCAAATTTAAGAATTGATCTTCAAATATCAGGACTGCAGGGTTTTCTCCTCACACGGTACATTGAGTAAATTGTAGAGATCACAAATTAGAAGCAATGTGCGGATGTAACTTCATAGTGTGTAGATACTCACTTCAAATTATCCATCACTCCTTCACGAAGACCTCGGCCAACAAACTGACGAGTCTGCTCACACAACAACGAAAAATGTGAAGATTTTCCAACCTTCTCGATCTACTGAGAGAATCTTGGGAGATCAAGTCTTCGAAATTCATTGGGAAGCCGAGTTCACTCACAATTGTACCATCCATTGATTATGATAAAATGAATTACCCCGGCTTGTATGACTATTAGGTCAAAACCTGCGACTAATTCGAACAAAAACACTACATTTGAAACTTTCAGCCACTCATCTTATATCAATTAGGACATTTTTCAATTTGGACGTAAACAGCAAGACATACCAAGGGACAGCAAATCCAGGTATGATGACTGCAATGGCATGCACGTACCTGAAACCACCAAGTCAGAGCATGAAAAATCCTCCAGTTTGAGTTCTCGACAAAATTGCGAAGCCAGGGCAAAATGAAGAGCACAAGAGCTAGAACCTCTGGAACAATGAAGGCTGCAGCTATGTATAAGTATTCATGCAGTCTATCATTGGCATAACCCGACCAATACTGATCGATGTTTCTTTGCCACCACATCCTTCTGCTCACACAAACAGAATTATATGAGTAAATCATATGTAAACGTGGGTCATATATCATACTGTCAAATAACAAAGACACAGAACATCAACGAAACCATGTATTCACCAAGATCATTTAATCAACCAGAAAATGGAAAAACGGCTTGTGATGTGTATTTACTAACAAGGTCAAATCAAACTTGATATCATAATCGTTAAAATGTAGGATAGCCTCCAATTCTATACAAAACTGAAAAAGGCTACTACGGACCTGTAGTAAATAATGAAAAGGATTGCCCAAACAGCGGCCACCAATGGCTTTAGGATCATACGAATTCCAGTGAAAACTGTTTCTTTGGATACAAGACTGTATTGGCTCCCAATATCAAGTAAACCTGCACAAGATATTACAATAAAGTAGACAAGGACAAATTCCGTGTGAATTCAACTGTCTTGTTATCAATTCCCATGACATGGGGTGGCCTCTACATCAACACTACAATTGAAAAAGAAAATAAAAAGATCGTGGAATACTAGAAATACTGTTAGGAAGTAAAAACGAACCCATATTTTTTGAAAAAAAATAAAGGTAGGTACAATTATAATAATATAATTAATATCAATAAAACAAAACAAAACAAAAAGCATACAGAAAGACACAGATGACAACCTGTACCAAATGCCAATCTATCGAACTGCGCAGTTGGACAAGCACAAAGTCACGTACCTTGTAGAACTCGCAACAATGACCAGGTGATAAAAATGCTCAGAAAACGTGCCAAAGGATCCGGCTTTTGCAATTCAATCCAGGGTGGACCGCCGTTGTGCCACAATGTTACAACGGACGCCTGATAGTAATAGAGAACAAGAGTCTTAATTACATCATATTCACCTGTCTTTTGACAGTTTAACCATGAGTGAAGATAAATCGGTACATCAGGAGCTACATTTCACATAAGATTTCGTAGAAATGAGGACGCAAGCTGCATGTTAATTTCTACAACAATATTTCCATAGTGTAGTCTGCGACACATATAACAGAGCGCCAAACGGTCTACAATCAAGCGATTATGTCAAAAACATGGGCATGGTCACTTCGGGTTTCTATGCATCACTCCGGTGATATGGTTCTGAAATCGCAATCGTGGCATGAGAAAGCAAGTCTGTACCCAGGACATACCTGAAGGACCAGAATATGCGCTACCCATATGCGATCAAAGCTGCGAAAGATGTACCAAAATGAGCGTTGTTCAACGAAACCAGTCTTCCCCACCTTGTGATCTTGGTCTTTTGTCCCGCGATTCTAGAACAACATTCTCTCCTTTTAGATCGTATCTTTGACAAAAAAACTTTCTAGAATGTAATTATTTAGATACAGGAAAACCAGATTCCATACACCACATCAGAAATAAGTTCAACTTCCCCAAGCTGAGCCCGTCAAATTTTAGGATTCAATTTTAAAACCAAATTCAGAGTGTAACCAGAGATAGACCAGTGAAAACAAGATACCTTGAAATTGGATCCCAATTACTTAAAGTAGTACAAGTGAAGAAATAATTACAATACACCAGTAAAATATGCCGCGGCCCACTTAAACGAAAAACTAACATTCTCTTCACAATAGAATCAGGTTAACTTAAGTCAGCCTTTTACACCAGAACGTGCAAATTGTAGGCAAGGTACAGGGCAGGAGACTTACAAGATACCCTCGTTCTCTTAATGGCTTTATGAGATAGCTGCAACTTTCATAATTGACACGTTGGTTGTAAGGAATATCTTCGTTCATTTTTGGGTTTAACGAGAATGGCCATCGCAGTTGCTCAAAACAACGAGAGCTCCTACATGCAATTTCGTGAGCATGAGAACCTTTACATGTTCTTCCAAGAAACCCAAACAAAGTCATGTCCTGGATTTTAAGAAGCATTATTGACCATGCTGTTACCCATCCTATTTGTAACAGCTGGTATGATCTTAGTAACTAGCAATACATTCCATTTCGCAGCGTTAGAATTTACCAAAAATATTCATTCATGTCATCATAGTTCCTCCATGATGAGTGAGGAGCTGCACCACCATTATTAGAATCTGCCTCCTGCATAAACACAGAAAACTCTAGCTACAGGTTCAGCAACACATTCAACCCAATATCCAACAAAATTCATTTCCTGACAATAATATTATCTTTCCTTAAGAGACTGGCCGCCGTGGCAAGACCTAGATGAGCTCTAGCCACGCTTTCTTAGTCTTACAGAGTGGAGACGGAACCTCGACACATGACATCCTGATATTCATCATCATAAATTTCACCTTAGTATACTGATCAAGAAATAAAAAATATACGACGAAATTCCTTGTGCAAGGATACTTCACACGAATACATCAACCTTGGCAACCATAAAGTAAGCACGGCATACCAGAAACACAAAGAATGGAGATCTTACCGCTTTGACAACTTCGTATATTGGAACAATAATGTTATTAAGAAAACCATTCGGTCCTGCGTAAGTAGGAATTTCTCCTTGTAACTCAACATTGTCTGTAAATCCGTCTATAGCCTTATTCAACTCCTGGAGCATCTGCACAACAAATATAGCGGCCATGTTCAAGTCGTTATTACCGTCAGAAGTTGTGAGGCTATTAGATTTCGAGGTCGCTTGTGAGTTGAAAATGTGTTCAAGGCTCCCAGAACCCCCGATTTTCAAGACGATCCCATTCAAGACGCATTACCATCAAGATATGCACTATGAAAATCCGTTGAAATACAGGTATGGTAATCTATTACAAAAGTTCAGTTTGAAATTATCTAACAACCTAATATTTAATTTAAGATTTAATGTTTGCACAGATACTTCCTGTGAAAGTAATCACCACACCAACATGAAATTATATATTCTCCTTCAAAACTTAATTTTCGGCTCCCTTCTTGCCTGGCAGAAAGACCAGTCTTGATGGTAATGCGCAACTGTACTTATATTCTGCAAGCCTATTGGCAGCGTACTTCACACTAGACTTTCACAGAGTGAGTTGGAGGAATTTCTGCTCAGTGAAGGTTTCTTAACAGAGAACACCAAATGAAGCAACCAAAAACTTCCTAGAATGTCGTTTCACGATAAGTAAAGAATTTTTACATTGTCATATATGAAGCAGAGACACTCCGGCATAAACCTTAAATTGGCTGCCTCTCCCCAAATCAAGAGAAATAAACATGTATACATCAAATCGTGCCACTGTGGCTCGCGTTCACTCGGTCCTCCTCTTCTTTCCACAAGCCTAAGAAATCAAAAACACAACCTTTCAATGGTCAAGTAGTAGGTCTTCGATCTGCTCGTTTTTAAGAGTTCGGGATGAAAAAGACCCGAAAATCTACAAATTTCCGATGTACATTCTCAAAGAGATACCTGAAGAACAGAACTAAAGAAAGGCTAGCCTAAATAGTACAGAACTACCTTCCTCGGTAACAATAAAATATCATTTACAGATTTTGAACCTAAAAATAGCCCTAACACAGTCTACCTTCAAGTACGAGAATCATTACAGAAAGTCAACCCAGAACTCAAAGAGAAGCACTCTTTCGTAAAAAGTGTCTACTCCATATTCAGAACAAAACAATGAAGAGCATATTGTGTATTAATGTCAAATGCAGGGACCTTATCGAGAGAGCATTACACAAGATCTGAAACGGATCGTGGTGACCCTACAAGTATCCAGCATATGTTTGGTCGAAAATTGAATCTTGCGATAGAGAACCCAACAAACCAGTAGCTTGCAGCCATGAAAAGAAATGAAAAAGAATTTACTTTATCAGATTATTTTTGCAGCCGATAAACTTGCACCATTTGACGTAGTTTCCTGTAACCTTCTTTCTAATCATCTTCACAACACTTGTTTCCAACTGCAAGACCCAACCAGAAGTATAAAAATATTTGCAGCCACTATGACTGTAGAATCAATAATGCCCCAGAAGTCGGTCTATGGACGATTACCGACTTAAAAGTGGTCACATGATGTAGGACCACTTGAGAAGTCCGCTGGTCCAACAACTTTAGCTGTGTGCTCAATCCAGTAATAAATCACAATACAATACGTCTAGAATAACGAATAACACTATCAGAATCGGATGCATCTGCTCTCTATTTGAATCTCAAATCAATGAAAAGATAACCCAGTAGTGTTTGCGGTGTTATACCGTGTCCAAAGGCATCGATGGGGATGGAAACAGGTGCATCATTCCATTGGCGAGAAGCAAAACGAGGTGTTCTCGTTGATTTCTCACATTATCTTCCTATACAGATGTAGCAAAAATCACCAGAATAAATTATACATATTCAATTCAGCTTTAGTTGGATTACTAATTCAAACAGTCAATCGGACATCAGAAAACCATATTCCATAGACAAGTCTAGGCATCTCTGGATCTTATGTTGTAATACATGCAATCTGTGATGTGCTAAACTTGAAAAGTTCAAATGATGATCGATTCCAAGTGCGAAACCCGGACTAACGCCTGCTCCATCATTATCTTGTTGAATCTTCAGGAAGTTTTCACAGAATTGACTTCATAAAGGACGCAATCTACTAAATCGCATTTAGGACCGTGTGGACCACATAGTACTGAGCCTCATTGTCAACTACTTGAGGGTGAAAGACCAACCTGAAAGCCGAAGAATCCACCAAGCCAATCTAGCATATCCGATTCAGGGGTCCACCTCCTTAAATCCGGTGGGACAGGTAGTCTATCAACTTCCTGCAAAGCACGCATTGCTGCCTTTACCTGTAAAACCATAGAAGTGTTCCAAATTTGGAGAGTTAAAGTTTCGCGGAGTATTCACGCTGAAACTGCAGACCCTAGTACGATACAAAACCCAGCTATATTTTATGCTTAAAATGATCGAAGTATATCAAACTGCAGAGACAAAAACCCCTGCGAACCTCACTGCACATGGAAAAGACCTCCAGCTGAATCCCCTAACTATGCTGCCAGTGTATGACAGTAAGAGGTGCTTTTGACTTGAATAAAATTTTACTTAACACAATAGCAGACCTTTGAGAAGAAAAAAAAAAAAAAAAAAAAAAAAAAACTTAGCGTTTTGGCAACGGAATGACACAGGAGGAGACGAAACCTTGCTGCGGAATTTATGAGGCAATACAAAAATTCTCAGACATCTGAAGTATATTACATTTACATTCAACACAGCAGCCGTGCGTGCACAAATATCTGCAAATTGCTAACACACAGATAGGACAGAGGGAAGCGGAAAAAGGTCATAGCACCTCTGGAAACATCATCCCGGCATGATCGACTGCGTGTGGATCGTCCACTGGCAGAATATTGTAAACACGGTCCGCCATCTTGCATGTCTTGGAAATAAACCCAAGACTTCAGATTCCAACCGACTCTAGAAACGTATTTCTTCAAGGTCATGATTTCAGAACCAAACGGCGAATGCAGACGTCATCGAGTGCAATCATCGTATCACCAGCTAGAGTATGATCGGATAATATGAATTGTTGCGTCAACGCCTTGGAGTTACCCTGGTTCAGACCTCGTAATTCTTCCCCACTTCTGTGTCTAGTTATGCTGATGAAGCTCAATTATACACGCACCTATTCATGCAAGCAGTCCAGCATAATTAACACGCCCTTCTGAGCGAAAAATCCTGCGAACTACATAATTTCATGCTTCATTACATCTCCCCTACTGGAACGTGCATAAAAATAAATAAAATAACAGCTCCAGAACAGACGACCACAAGAATTCGTCAATTATCTCATAAAATTAGCTCAAATTGACCAGAACAACACCGAGAATCCAATTCACTCGAACACCACAACCGAACCTACTCTCAAACCCCT
Organism: Physcomitrium patens; assembly: GCF_059467195.1. NCBI lineage: Eukaryota > Viridiplantae > Streptophyta > Bryopsida > Funariales > Funariaceae > Physcomitrium > Physcomitrium patens. Next base: position 9,807,309 of record NC_143432.1, read on the forward strand.
AACACGTCGCACCAAACACAAACCAGCACAATTCTATGAAATCGACAGTCCAAACTCCCAGCACACCTAGCCGATGAACACAAATCGCATCTCGTTACGATCACCACGACATGGCGACCTCTCCGGTGCAACGAGAACCAGGGATAACGAAGGGGCCGGGGAAGAAAAGAATTTCTCCTACAAAGAATCCTAGATATGGAGTCGTGCTGCATAAGAACTCTTCCAACACCGCTGCTCTCTCTTGCTCCTGTGTCCGTGTCTGTGCTGTGTCTGTGTCGTTCTCTCTGTCTATGTCTCACACTCTCTCTCTCTCGCTCCTTCTCTCTCGCTCTCTCTCTCTCTCCGATGAATGTCTTCGTTTGTGCGAACTCCTCCTACTCACACACCTAATCATCGATCGAGACTAGGCCCGAGACTGTGATCACAATGGCCGAAACCATGGGTCCGAGCCGGGGTCTCCGAATTCGTCAAAGACTCATCTGGTCCATTTTAGGGTCCTTGCTCTTCCCATATTCCAACTGTCGCCCTGGTGCCGTCGGCGGGGACATCCCCTAGCCCTCCATGCGTATCTTCAGCTCCGTTGACGAGTCCACGACGAACGAACGAACGAACGAGCAGAGACGGCGGACGAAAAACTAGATCTCACGACGAACGGGTGGACGTCTTTGAGAGGATGATGAATGATTTGGATTGAGATTGTGGACGGATGTGTGTGAGGCTGGGTTGGACATTCTGTGCATCCAAAGCCACTCTGTAGGAATTGTAAAATATATTAGAGTTGGATTGAGGGATCACCGTTCAGTTGCTTGACATGTGGCTGACTTTTCTTCTGGTTTTATTTTTAAATTTTTTAGATTTAAAAAAAAGGGTGAGTCAAAAAATTGAGTGGATTGAACCATTGGTTGATTTCTATATGTCCTCGTTTTTTTTGTTGATATAAAAAAAGGATTTTAAAATTGACACATAGTAGGTTGTTGTGATGAGTTTTGTCCCATGGTCGTCCATCTTCCATCCATCACAACCTCAAGATTGTGGGTGTTGTGTCAACACCAAATCCATGATTATTTACCATCGAATGTTTCTAACCCAAATATAACTTGGCCAAAGTAGAAGGATAAATTATTTGTTATGTAGCATCCGATTGGACAATACTAGTGCATTCAAATTGCTTTCCTATTTTTAACAACTTTGGTTTTATTTTTGGTGTTGATGTTTCGCTCATTAAAAATTTACTACCATTTCAAATATAGTTCGAAGCATTTTCACACATAGTTAAAAAATAATAATAATATATAAGTAATATGTAAATTAATTATTTGGAGCACCAAATTATTAAAAGCAACTTTGAACTCATTTGGTATTTTGATTAAATTTTAAATATATACTATTTTATGAATTTTGAGTTAAAATTTATATATTAAGAAATGTTAATGATTATAAGGTAATGTCAAATCATATAAAATAATTTTTTTTTAACATATGATACATGTCGTATCCCTTAATCTCTCCATAGGCAAACTATTTCCACTCTCACTACCCTTGAGGCCCTTTTTAACTCTTTCTTCTAGTAACTTTGGCTGCCATTTCAAAAAGCCCCCTTTTTTTATGACAAGCCTCAATAATAATATTACTTCTTCCTACTCATCTAATTTCTCTACAAAAACTTCTTGAATTACTTTACATCCATTTTTCAGAAAGTACTTGCATTTATCAACAACTGAATTTAAAATAAAAAAATGAATATGTTTTTCAATCTCTTTCTTATTCAAATTCATGTATATATATATATATATATATATATATACATGTATGTTTTTCAAGAAAATTTATAAAGGGATCAAATATAAACTATAAAAATTTAAAATATAACTTTATTTTGTACCAGTTTCACTTTTCAAATCCATACATAATGAGTGATGGATTTGTCATGACACACCTGTTATATCATTTCAATGTCGAAATTGGAAATTATATCATCATGGACAACTTTTAAAAAGTTCACAACTGAAAAAATTAAACCATATTAAATAGAAATAAAATATTAATTAGATTATTTTTTAACTAGATTCGCAAATGATTATTATAATATATGTGTATATAATATTTTTGCAATACTAAATTAAATTTCATTTTATGCAGAATATTCAAAGAATATTAATTCAACCTCAATGTTTTTTTATTCTTTTATTTCAAAAATCATGTTCTGATTTTAAATATTGAAATGCATCTTAAAGATCAAGTTGGTGTGGTTTATTGATTTAAAAAACTTTGGTTCTATCACACAAGAACATCATAAATTATATTAATTAACTATATTCAATGTATGATAAGATACAAATATATATATATATATATATATAGATATATATTATTTTGTAAGCCAAAATTTAAAAATAAAAATAAAAACATGTAAATGATATACATACCTACACACACACACACACACACAGATATATATATATATATATATATATATATATCAAAACTGGATAATTGCCTTCGAATATACATAGTTTCATTTTTAAAATTATGACAAATGTTCTCACCCCTACAAAAACTGCTTCTATTCAATTTTTCAATGAAATAATTCCAGAGTCCAGTTATAGTTTAATGTTTAATCAGTATTTTTTAGAATTATCTGAGTAATTTTAGTTTCGAGTGTCAAAATGAAACACCAGGTTGTAAAATCATCATTTAAGATGTGTTAGTTCTAGGTCAAAATCAGTAGAGACAAAAAGACAATTGATAGTTAATATTTTGTATCTGACAGTAGAGTGCCTGCAAATCAATTCATCGACATCATGAGAATCTAATCAACCAAGTTTTGTGATAACATCAGTGATTCAGTTTACGGAAAAACTTAATTACTTCCTGATGCATGGACATCCCTAGTGTACAATTATATGATGAACTCAATTCGGCAACTACATTCTCTAATAGCTGAAAAACTAGAACAGACTCATGACCTATTCCGCTAAGTTGCAGATGAGAGAAGATCAGTACATACATATTTACACAGCAACAGAAATATATGTATAAAATAGAGGTACACTAATGAATATGCAAAAACACTGGTGCCGTTCCGTTGCTGCAGTGTCGCTGTATCGACATAGACATCGTCCGAGAACTGACGAAAGTTCTTATGACGATGTCGAGCTCTGAAAGTATTGGAAACGATTGAAATGATGTAATGATTTGAGACATTTAAGCGTCTGTGCTGGTGGTGGTCGTCACGTCCACATCTTTCACAAACTCCTTGTCATCGCTTTTGATGTCCTGCTCGGTCTCCTTCACTTCTTGTTGCAAATGAGCTGCTTTCTCTGCTTTACCGATGGCTTCTTCCTGGCGGCCCTGGATGGCAGACTTGTGTTCCTCAACCTGGACATCGACTTTTTGGAGCTGATCCTCGAGCTCAGCGTTCTTTGTGCGCAGAGATTCAACTTCCTCTTCCAACTCCGATATCCTGCTCTGCAAGGCGCTCGCCCTGTCATCGGCACCCTCGGCCTTCTGAACTGCCTCGTCACGCTCCAGACGCAAGTTCTTCAATTTTTCGCTCAATTCAGTGAGACGATCAGCATGATGCTTCAAGTCCTCGTCCTTAGCGGACAGAGCAGCCTCCTCCTCCTGGAGCTTGGCAGTTGCATCCTCGCCAGCAGCGGCCTTGGACTTAGCGGAATCCAATTCGGTGGCTAAGCACTTTTCTGCTTGATCCTTTTCCTTTACCTTCTCAGCCTCCGACTCAACATTTGCCTCAACAATGTCGAGCTCATGTTTTTTCTTGGCCGCCTCAGCCTCCTTGTCCTTTGCCTCTGCTTCTTTCTCCTCAGCTTCCGAAACTGCTCCCTTCATTTTGCTCTTCAAGCCATCGATGGTGTCCACCATCCCTCCTTTCTCTCTCTCAAGTTCCGTAGCCTCCTTACTTGCAGCTTCCTTCTTATCCGCTTCATTCATCATCTCAGATTCCAATCCTTTCTTATCAGCCTCCACCTCACCAACTTCTTTCTCAGTGACATTTATGATCTTCTCCAACTCGGCAATACGTTCAGCCAATACACGAGCATGACCTGCATTGGCGTCATACTTTTTCTTCAACTCTTCGATCTCGGACCGAAGGGCACCAGTCTTCTCCTTCTCGTTGGCGAGTGCATCAGCCAACATGTTCGAGCGTTCCACGGATTTCTTGAGCTCCTCCTTGTACTCGTCAGCAGAGGCCTCTGCTTTCTCCTTAGCCTCACCAACGTGCGAAAGCTTCGACTCTGCACTGTCAACCTTTGATTCAAGGTCGTTCTTGGCAGAGCCAAGCTCTGATGACTTCTCCTCAGCTGGAATTGCTCGTGATTTAAAGTGATCAAGCTGAAAATAGAGAAACACATGTTAGGACTCCTGCATCATCCTCTGGGCATACATGCGTTGGCACATCGCGAAGTAATCTCCCTTTGAGTTCAAATATATCTTTGACATGATAGGTTCTTTTGCAGCAGAGACAAAATCTTACCTTTTCAGAAAGGTCGGCGATCTTAGCTTCCTTCTTCTCGAGGAGACCATCCTTATCAACCAGATTCTGGCTCATGTCCTCTAATTTCATCTCCCTTTCTTGCAAACCTGTGTGCACGCCCTCCAAATCCTTCTCAAATTTCGTGTTCGTTTGCTCAATCTGCGCAAGCTTGTCTTGATATTCTTTCATCTTTTTCTCAGCCTCAGCATGCAATTCACTTGCCTTCTTCAATTGAAGCTCCAGCTCTGCGGCCTTAGCACCAGCAGCTTGAACCTCTCCCTCTAGATCTTTAACACGAGCATCCAGCTCAGATATCCTGTTCTTTGCCTCGCGAGAAACTTTGTTAGACTTCTCAGTCTCACCGTTGGCCATGGCAAGTGCCTCCTCGCAGTCCTTCAGGGACTTCTTGAGCTTCTCGTTTTCAGATTCTAAACTTGCAATTCTCTGATGCAGCATCACAAAGAACCAATTCATTACGTACATCCCATGAATGCAAGATGTAAACATCAAATCACTTCCTTCATATCAAAAACTAAAAGTATAAGAATAGCCACACAATAACAACAACAACGGATGCAAATCAATTGTTCAATCTAGTAGCGATTCATCGATCCTCTCAGCGATCAATCGCACGTCCAAAATCTCTGACATACAAATCACAGAAACGGGACAGAACATACCTCCTCAGCCTTCTTCCCAACGTCAGAGGGAATAACCACTTGCGCAGAGACAACAGAGCTGTTCTCCGGCCCACCTATTTTATCCTGCGTCTCTTTCGCCTGCGCTTCCAAATTCTGCTTTGCGAGGTTGACAGCGTCCACGTTCTTTTGTGACTCCATCGTTGACATCGTTTAGCCTCAAGTGAACAAAAAGAACACCACCACCTCTTCTCTCACTCAACCAACTCTTGAATCAAGCCAAGTGCTCCAATGTCAGGAACGACGATCACACTGGATGCTCGCCCAATGGTGATGAACAGGAAGATGCACTGATCCTCAACTCGAAGCCACGCACTACCGATCTCACTACCAATCTCGCCCTCAAAATTAGAAGTTAGCATACTCTGTGAAACAGGCAACGGCGGACCGAATTTTGTAGTAGGCTACGCAGAGGGAACGCTAATATAGTCCAGTGGCGCCGACTTTCGGAACACGCGTCGGGGTGAGACCCCAAGTGCCAGCTCAGACGTAGCCAAGGGTCTCCACGTAACACAAGGAGTCGTCCACGCTGGCACTGCACAGACCTTGTGTGCTTTGGTGTTGGAAATGATTCCCTGCAGAACGTAGTAGCTTTTACTTTTTGGTAGGAAGGGAGAACAGTATGCCAGCCAGCCAGCCAGCCAGCCTAATAAAGACTCGATTGTATTATAAAGTAATCAAGGTTAATCCTTGTATTCTACGATTAAAAAAAAAGGTCTTTAAAAGATACTTAGGAAAAACTAAAGTTGGAATGACTAAATTGCAAGTGCCCATGATTGTAATGAGAAGGACTCAGGAACTATAATGTTTGTTAGAAATTAGTTATTGTTTAGTGATTGCTGGTGTAAAAATTATTAGAAGCATATTAGACTTTAAAGTGATGATGTAGGATTTAAATAATTGTGTTTCAAAAAGGTTTTAAGGAGCCAATTTTGTAAATTTTTTGAGTGTGCTGTAAACAATGTTAATATTTTTTTATATGTTGCTACATTAATAATGTAATGTTAATTAATTTTATTAATTGCAAACATGACATGTCAAGAGGATAAATACACATTCATAAATATATATATATATATATATATATTTGCCACAATAAAATAAAAAACTAAAGATAATGGATAATGTGAAAGAAGTATTTTTAATCTAACAATTTTTTATTTTAGTTAAATATAAAATTCAATGTAGGTGGAAAGACTTGGTGCAAAATGAGGAGTAGAAGGCACCCATGTACAAATTTTCATTTAGATGATTAGAGTAGGTAATTGAGATATGCTAATAAGATATTTATGCTTAGGACAAAAGACACGTTGTCCCAAGGACATAAGTCCCACGTTGTTAGTTTCATACTTAGAAAAATCATCCTGAAGGTTGTAACAAAAAAAAAAAAAAAAAAAAAAAAAAAATCATTTTTATTTCTTTTTCTTCCTACATGACATAAGCAGTGTTATTCCTTGGAATTTATATTAATTCCAGAAAAAAGAAAATGGATTTTTTTTAAAAAAAACCGTATAAAACACCACTAATTTGAAAACAAATAGAACAAAATAAAACAAAATATTTGCATTTTTTCATTTTTTTTCAAGTTATCAAGAGAATTTTATTACATAGGGATATTTATGAGATCAAGATTTATCTCAATTTTAAAATTTAATCTAAGATTCTCTTTAATTTAATTAATTTTAATAGGCATATTCTACCATGTGTATATGAAGTTCAAATTTATACAGTAAAGAAAAAATGTTATATTTTTAACTCTTAACGATAAAACAAAATTATAATAGTATGGATTTGAAACAATTAAAAGAGAAATATTCTTTTGACTGATATAGTTGTAGAAATATATTTATGTAAAGAAATGATATATATTCTATTATTGCAACAGAAATTTTATTTTTTAAGAATTTAAACAATGAAGTAAACGAAGTTTGAGATATTATTCTATAAAACAACGTAAAACAGGTTGTTTAGCTGCAAAAGAGAAGCTACAGGCTCAATCAAAGATTGTAGAAGTTACAAACAAGAATAATAAATTATTTTTTAAATATTATTTAAATAGATGAATAAATTTATAATTTAAAAATAAGACATGTATTATTTTTTTACGATTTATATATTACAAATAAAAAATGGATAGTAGTTGAATTTGTACAATGCAAAAATCATTGGCAAAAATAGTAGGATAGTAGTCAATTAATTACGAAATAAGAATTTGTAGATAAAATTTTAAAGCTGAAGAACATAAATTCTTAATGTATATAATATACTTTTAAAATTCACACTTAAAAAGAGCTATTTATTCCAAAAAAAAATTAGTCAATTATTTGTTTATTTCTTTCTCTTTTCCTCAAAATATTACAAGATAAATGAAATTTCCTCCCAAAAACTTGCATAGACTTAAAAGTCACTACTTAATTTTTATTAGAATAAAAGCCTATAATAAAATTAATAAATATTATATTTTATTCTAGTAATTTGAGTAATATAGAAGAATTACTTCAATTTTTTTAATATAGCTACTATAGAATAATCCATATGTTTTTTTTAATAAACCACTACTTTTTTGAAAATTTAAGAATTCTTCCTATTTACTTTTATATTTATCATTTAATTAGATTTTATTTGATACAATAAGTTGATATAAATTTACTTTATTCACTACACCTCATAATCTCAAAGTAATATACATTTTAATATTATTCTTTGATACCTTGGTTGTATTAGTTATAATTTTATTGTTTTTACATGTTTTGGCAAAATTTTGATATTTATTTGAAAAAAAGACTTATAATGAATAATATTTTTTTGATTTATTTTTTAAGTTTTTAATATCTTTTTTATATATTAAACCTAAAATATTCTTTGATTTAGTAATAAAAAATATTATTATAAAATATTATGATAAATTCATATTTATTTTTTGAATTACCTATAAATTCTAAAAAATAAATAGTAGTAAATAATAATTTAAAATAAAAAAATAAAAAAAATGAGATGTATCCTATAAGTTATAAATATTACAAATAGCATTAGTTATTTTTATTTTCAACTTCAATGAAAATGCAACCATGTAACTACAAGGCTACAATTGTGGTGCCAATAAATCATACATTAAGGTTAAATGTACCTCACAATTTTGAATCCTAAGGAAAAATCCATTCTTGTGGTTGTGAAGGATATACATTGGATTCCAAGACCACATGATATACTCCAATTAATTGCAACCTTGTACAAGAAAGGTTGTAAATTTAGCTTAGATGTCAATAGGGTTAGCTGAGTTTTTTTCTTTAGATGACTTACTTATGCAAGGCACACTTAATAGAAAAGCTTATCTTATGCCTTGTAAAATTAAAGAAGTTTTTGTAATTTCTAGTTAATCTATTTTTAATTATATCTTTATTGAATGATATCAAGTATTAGCATATGCTTTGATGCTTATAATATAAGAGGCAAAGAGAGTGAATAGTAATAAAAAATTGAAGATTAAAGATGAAAATGATAAGGTATTTACATGTGAATTGTGCATTGTTGGTAAGGCCTATAAGTAGCTTGATCTACACAATCATGAGGATGCCAATAATATTTTAGATGCAATAGTATTTAATCCTAGTTATTTTGATATAATTAGTTTTTTAGGTATCAAATAATTAGCTATGTAGATTCATAAATACTTTGGTTATTGTAGCTTTGTATCTCATTAGACTAAAAACTAGGTGCATATTGCTTATAAGACTTGGAAAATAAAGATACAAAAAAAATAGAATCAAAATTAAAACTTATTTCATTGATGAAGGCACAAAGTTTTTGAATTATAAGTATGTATCATATTTCCAAAATGAAGGCATTTGACACATAGTTACTCTTATGTATACAAGTGAGATTGTCAATATGGCAGAGCATATGATGAGCACCATCTTTAAAGAAGTACAAACACTCTTAGATAATGTCAAGCTAGATTGTGAATATTGGCCATTTGCTACCAAATTTGTAACATGGACTTATAATCTCCTTCAATTTGTAAGATTTGGTGGTAAGTTACCACTTAAAGTTTTATATGGTGAAAATTTTTTTATTTAATATATTCATTATTTTAGTTATTATACTTGATATGACATACCAATATATATATATATATATATATATATATATATATATATATATCATATGATTTTTGCAAATACAAAGAAGGTTATGAGATTTTTTTTTTTGGTAAGAAGAAGATGATTTTTAATTAAGATATGATTTTCTTTGATAGAAAAGATGAATTTCTTGGTAAGCCATTCATTTTTTAAGAAAAGATAGAAAAAGATATAAATCATAGAAACAAGCTTGATTTATTTTATTTTTAATATTAAAATAATAAATTACTTATTTAAAATAATAAAGATAATAAGAAAAAATCAAATGTAAACATATACAATCTATACATATTTCACTACTTCAAAAGTTACATCCATAGAAGAAATCTCTAACTCATAACTTTATTAATGCTACATCCAAGGTGCAATATCCTTCTGCTATGCTTACTTTTGCATTACAAAATTTTCCTTATACATTACCTCCAATTCTAAATTTGTCCAAGACTATATGATATTGGGCCTTCTAAAGCAAAATAATCTTAAATTTGATTCTATATTTTAGCATTTACATTCACATATTGCAAGTGATTCATACTTAAAGGCTCTTTGTATACCTTGACCTAGGAAGTCAGAGCCTCTTTGAGCTTATAACTAAGGCCAATTTTAGATCTTTGCAAATACATTAATATTTAAAAAAATATAAGCCACTATCAACAATCTCCACTTCAACTTGTATTTTATCTATTTAGCAAAGTTTTTAAGATAGATTCTTTAATATTTTATTATATTATTTAAGTTCAAATAAAAATTAAGTTTTTCAATAAATATCATCAATATTTTTTCAGATATCAATTATCTAAAATAAAATCTTATTATTAGTAATAAAATCTTTGATATAATAATATTTTACATTAGTACGTTTAATCTTAGCACAAAATTTTAAATTCTTTGTAAAATAAATTATACTATGGCTTTTACAAAAAACTTAATTATTCTCTTAAAATTAGAAAAAAAACTCTCTTAATATAGTTCTTTTGAAATAAACTTAACTTGCGATCATATTGGTTCCTTATAATTTCTACACGCAAGACTTTTTTGGTAGAGCCAAAATCCTACATCTCAAACTTTCTATTAAGTTGAACTTTTAGCTTGTAAATTTTTGTCATTCTCTTTGCTATAATCAACCTATCATCAACATATAATATCAAAACCATGTATCCAAAAATAGCCACCTTTTCTAGTTATTTGAAGTAGATACAATTATCATAATTGCTCCTAGTATAATATTTTTTAATTATGAGCATATCAAATTCTTTGTTCCATTGTCTAAGTGACTACTTCAATCCATATAATAACTCTAGTAATTTGCAGATATGATCTTCTTTTCCTAAGAATGTAAATTCTTATATCTATTGAACATAGATGTCTTCAACTAATTTTCTATGTAAGAATGTAGTAGTGACATCAAGTTGTTTCAATTCCAAGTCAAATATTGCTATAATAGATAGTAAAATGAAAATAGATGTAATCTTTATTATTGGTAAAAATATTTCATTAAAGTCTATTTTTTTGTTTTGAACAGATGCCTTTGTTAGTAATTTGGCTTTATATATAATTCTACTTATTTCTAGAGCTCTTTTCATCTTCTTACATACTTATTTGCAACCAAAAGGCCTTCTTACTATTTGAATAGCCATACTAATATTCAAGTCTTATTATTGTACAAAGATGACATTTCTTTTGCTATTGTAATTCTCTATCTATAGTATTCTTTGTCTTTTATTGCTTCTTGAAAGTTCAAAAATTCACTGTTCTATGTGATCAATGCAAGTGTAATTATATTTTTGGATCTATATGTCATGAGCTTTACAAATTTTTTGTGATCTATGAAGTTTTTTGAAGATCAGCAAGTTCTTATTGAGTTACCACCATATAAAGATTAACTATAGTAAGTTGTTAATAGTCAAAAGGCACCAAAGGATTAAAAGAAGTTACTATGGCGGCGGCTAAGGTTTTAAGGTGGCGGCTAGGTTAAGATGAATCTAGATTTAGATCTAGATTGAAAGGATGAAGGTGACTCTGGATGAAGTCTATGTACTTGGGATGTAAACTCTACCTATAAGTAAAGGGTATTAGAAGTAAGAGACATCTTTCTCCACACTTCTCTTAGACTACAATCCTTGCTGATGCTAAGTATTTGTAGCTTTTAGACTTCTTTTCTTTAATAAAGTTGAAGTTTTTTTTTAATACTTTGTCAATGTCAAGTTTATCATATAAATTTTAGACTATTTCATCTTTTTTCAAAAATTCAAAAATGTCTATCTCTACTTGAACAATTTGTGGTGTATCTCAATTTATCATTTTTTATTCTCTATTATATTTATAAGTATTTAATAATGGAGTTTTATCAAAATTTATATATCTACTAATTATGATTGTACATGCAATAAGAACTTAAACTCAATACTTTATTATAATTCTTTCATATCTATAAAAAAAAAAAAAAAAAAAAAAAAAAATACTTTCTTGATTTTGGATCTAAATTATTTTTATGCATAGTCAAGACATAAACATAGGCAAGACATATAAATATTCCAAGTCTAAAGCAATCAACAAGCTTTCTATTCAAAACCTCCTTTAAAATCTTATAATGAATTATTATACATGGTGACAAATTTTTCAAGTAGCATGATATATTTACAACTTCAATCTAGAAGTTTTTTTAAAGTCTCTCAATACTTAACATGTTGCATGTCTTTTCCAACAAGGTCTTGTTTATCATCTCTGCTATTTCATCTTCTTAAGATGTACATGGTATTATAAAATGATGTACTATCTTACACTCTTTACAAAAGTATTCAAATTTCTTTGACTTATATTCTCTATTATTGTTTGATCTCAAACATCTTATCCTCTTTTATTTTTTCTTCTCAACCATAGTCTTTTATTACTTGAACAATTCATACATCTTTGACTTTTATTTTATTATAAATATCTATACTTTTCTAAAGAAATCATCTATGAAATAAATAAATTAAAATATCTCTGATTTGGAAGTAACTAATATAGATCTCTAAATATCTAAATCCATACAATTTAAGATTCCTTTGTTAGTATGTATAGACATATTAAAACTAACTTTTCATTATTTTTTAAACATGCAATACTCACAAAAATCAGGGTTACAAGTATTGACTTCCTTGAGTATTTGTTGCTTGTTGAGCTTTATGAGATCTTGTTCACTTATAAAGTCCAATCAAAGATGCTATAGATGAGTAGAGTTGGTATTTTCTTCCTTTGTAAAGATAATTATTGTTCTATCTGTAATAATTTTTTCCTTCCAATTAATACATATTTTCACACTTATTTCTTTTCATGATTACTACGGTGTCATGTGATAATACAAGTATATGGTAAAAAATAAAAATATAGATGTTATTATTAAAAAAACTAGTGAAAAGATGTAATAAAAAAATAAAGATAAATTATAGAAAAATAGTAAAAAATTTAGTTTTAATGTTGTCTTTTTTAAAAAGAACTTCTATTTATTTTATAGAAGCATAAATGAGCCAAATCAAAGTAAATGAAATAAGAAATTAATATAATATATTTTGAAGAGAATTAAAAATAGATTAAAATAAAACTTACCTCAAATTATCAAAAATTGATACTTTGAGAAGTTTAATTGTCAACTTGGGTCAAAATTAGACCTTGAGGCATAAAATTGCACACCTACAATAACTCTAGGATTCTTTTGCAAATAAAAGATTTGAAAGTAGACTTAAAGAAAGATTTCTGAGTGTTGATTTTATGTCATTTGAATTAATATTGAATTTTTGAGAGATTTTCAAAGTTAATGATGTATTTGATGGATCTAAATTTTAAGGAATAAAAATAGATTTAGAAATTTTGAGATTTTTTGAATTTTGTAGCATATTTATAAGTGAAAATTAAGAAATTTGTTGTTGTACTTGTTTTAAATGTGTGTGAAAAATTTAAGATCAATCGAGCAGTTAGATTGAAGTATATGAAGGTTTTTGTGGATTATGGTCTTAAATAATTGAGATTTAGGATCAATGAAGGATTTCATGATTTGACAATATTTGCTAGATTGATTGAAGCAAAAATTAGTGAGAGCAATTTAGAATTAAATATCTATACACAATCCAAATTATGGAGCAATTGAACAATTCAGTAAAAAAAAATCTATGTTGAAAGATCAATATTTAAGTTAGAAAAGAAGGAAGGCGAATAATTGAGATATTTTGGGAGCTTTGCTTGCAATTAGTATATACAATCTTTTTCAAATTTTTTGTGCTTATTATTTATTTAGATATTATAAGGTACCAAAATCAATAATTTAATGATTAATTATTGAATTTTTAATATATTATGAGATTATTAAGAATTTTTTAAGATTTAGAAATTGATTGAGGATTGATTAGGATTTAATTAGGATTTAATTAGGATTTAAGGTTTAATTAAGGTTTCATCAAGATTTAGGATTTTTTTAATTTGATTAAGATTTGACTAAGACTTAATTAGGATTTGACTAGAATTTGATTAAAATTTGATTAAAATTTATTTAATCTTTGATTAGGATTTTATTAGAATTTCATTAGGATAAATCTAAGATTTAGAGTTTCATTAGGATTTCAATAGGATTTGACCTATGATTTGATTAAGATTTATTGGAATTTTAATTAAGATTTTAATTAAGATTTGACCTAAGATTTATTTTAAGGTTTGATTCTAATTGATTTAGATTTTTATTAGGATTTATTGAAGGTTATATTAGAATTTGATTAAAATTCAATTAAAGTATCTAATTTTGATATTTTTTATGATTTTATATTATAAATATTTTATTAAAATTTATTTATTATTTTTTTATATTTTTTTTTATATGTTCTTGTAACTTCATTTGAATTTAATTAAAGATTGATTACCATTGTTATAATTTAATTGGAGTTTGTTTAAGATTCTATTAAAGTTGTTAAAATCATCTTATTGTAAGTTCTATTTTTTTTTCTATAGTTAAATGTTCAATGCATTTTCAATCACATTTCACGTAATACAACAATGGCTCCTTTCATGATCTTAATAATCATGCCTTCCATATTATACTTGTACCTCTTAGAATCTAGTATATCTAGAGAAATCAAATTCTCCTTCAATGTAGATACATGTTTGATATTTGATAATATTCTCACAATACCATCAAATAAGATATCACAAATAGCTATAATATTTTTTATTAAGACAATTCTACCATTATAATATTAATAGCTTTAGAACTAATCTTTATGTAAATACATGTGATAGGAATACTCAAAATCAATAATCCATGCATCATAATATCTATCAATAGTTGTAGTTACTAAAAGAATGAAATTTTCTTCTTTATCATAATTTGTTATGTTTGCTTGATCTACTAATTGATCATTGATTTTTTCTTGATCTTCTATTCATTTGTGATAGTCCCTCTTAAAAGATCATACCTTTCTACAATAATAACAGCCTTTTGATTTCACAAACTTAGACTTAGATTTGAACCTCAAATTGCTTCTATTGTGTCTCTTATCCATAGATCTATTTCAAACTATCAAGACCTCTACATGTCTAGTCTTTTTTTTTGATCTATTCTTCATTTCATTCAATAACAAAATGAAAAAAACATCCTCTAACTTTGTTGTATCTTTGCCATATAAAAAAATAATGACCAAATGTTCTTAGGATGAAAGAAGCAATGTCAATATGATCAAAGTTTTATCTTCATCTTTGATCTTAACCTCAATGCATATTAGCTCATACATGATCCTATAAAAAAATATTCAAATATTCCATCATACTCATATCTTTCTTCATGTACAAAGTGTATAATTTCTACTTTAAGAAAAATTATTTTGTCAATAATTTTGTCATGTAAAAACTCTCTAATTTTGTCCATAATTTAGAAATAGTGTCTTTATTCATAATATTGTACAACACCTCATCATCTAAATATAATCAAATTTTAATGATAGCTCTCAAACAAATATTTTTTTGTCTTCATGAGACTTATTCACAAATTTTTCTTATAATATCTTATGCATAATTTTTTGCACTAGTAGGACTTTCACCTTCAACAATCATAGTCCAAACTTATTCTTTCCATCAAATTTTTCTACTTCAAATTTTATATTTGAGACCTTTATTGTCATTGTAATGTCACAATCTTTGCTCCAATATCAATTGTTAGAATAGCAAATTGCACATTCATAATAATAAAGATAATAATAAAAAATCATATGTAAACATATACAATCTATACGTTGTCGTGTTGTAACATGACTATATGGTGAAAATATAAATGAAAAAGATTTTATTAATATTTAGTCATCTTGGATGTTAGAAACAAAGGCCAATTCCAGTGCCAATATTTAGGGACCACTTAATGTCATCCCATTGCAAGCTATACTACCATACGTGACATCAGCAATATGCTCTATCAACGTCATTGAACCAAGTACCCTCTGTACCAACAGGGCAACTAAGATCATTTTCTAACCCTACATGGAACAAGCCTAGTAGGTATATATCGGTGGAGACACCCAATATGCTTGATAGAGGTGCAAGAAGACCACTTTGTTGTTTTCGTTGTAGACAGATTGATCATTATACTAGTGAATGTCTCAATCCTAGAGCCAGTGACAATTACATGCCAATGTGTGGGAATTGCAAGCAATCGGGGCATACTTATTAGCAATGTGATGCTCCGTTCAATTTCAATAATCGTGATCAGCAGATCCAAAGCCAAGAAAAAATTGATGACATAAATTGACGTCCTTAAGATACTCGGATAAATCGGATGGAATGTGTCCAAGCCGTTCTTACCAGGAGTCGGCAAAAGGAAAAAGGACCGATTCAACGTTTGGGTGAACTTGATGAAAAGGATCAATTTGACCCAATTATGAGGATATCCAATCCAGGTCCTATTATGGGCCTCTTACCCAATATGAGACCTAACTTGGTTGGGCAACCCAATGAGGTCCCGATTACAGAGGCTTCGATTCCATTTCAAGTTGTTCCATTTTCTAGGCCATTTTGGAGAAACATCCTTTCCGTAGAAAGATCCTCTCAGAGGCAAGAATTGCATAGAAGAGCGGTCTGCTGTTCCAATTCCGAGTCCATGGTGGAAGAATAGGAGACCTCATGGAGTAAAAGGAAAAGAGAGGAAAATGAAGGGAGCATTGGGAGATCGGGATTTTGAGGGTCGGAGAGCTAGCTTCAAGCTCCTTCGAAAAGTGTAAGACTTAGTTTTTTCATAGGGTTGGGAGGACTGGGCAATCGTTGCTCAAAGTCAGTGTTTGTATTGTGATTTGGATTATTTTGCAATAAAGTTAAGGTTAGTACTCTTGAATGTTTTACAAAATTAGAGAGACATCTGCAGTTGAAATTTTAGAGGTGTCTAAATGGTTGAGTATGCCAAGTGCATGCAAAAACTTGTATTAATCTAACGGTATGGATAGAGGTTATTTGATCATTAGTATAAAGAAGTATCAAAAATTGGCATATTGGGGTTGTTTATGATTTTTATAATATCTGGAGATCTACTAGCTGGAATAACTTGAATTTTAATGTGGTAAGTCTAGGACTTAAAGGCGGAGCTGCACACAAAGTTTGAATGAGAATTAATAGTTAAAAAAGGAAAAATTGGAAGTCAAAGTTCATCATCAACTTCTAGGCTGCGGTCAAGGGACATCAGTGTGGATTTACGGCATTTTCTTGTAATCTATAAGTTGGATTGGATTGAACTTCTTGAGCATTTAGAAGACTTGCAAAGACACTAATAGTAGAAGTTTTACAATAATCGGACGGTCAGATTGAGAATTACAGCTTGCCGAAGCTCGTTGTCTAGAGTTAGGGTTTAAAAATTTAAAATAAAGTAAAATAAAAATAAAAATAAAAAAATAAAAATAAAAATAAAAAATAAAAATAAAACTAATAAATAACAAAAGAATTTATGCTTATAATATCTAGAAGTTATTAAAATAGTATTTCTAAGCACTTTGTATTGGGATTAAGCTTTTATATTGAAATCGGAAATAGTTTGTATTTGGATAGTTGAAACCCACTAGACTACTTAGATACTTGCAAAACATTGTTTTATCTTCTACAGCCAGACGCACGGTGCATTCTCAAGCTAGATAGCACATAATACAACAATGTGGGTCACTTTTTCAAAAACTACATCTATAGGAGATAGCTCACAATTTTATTGATGCTACATCTAAGATATAACATGTTTCTATTAAGCTTACTTTTGTACTATAAAATTTATCCTACATATTGATCTCTTATTCCAAATCTATCTAAGACTATTTCTCATTGGACCTCCTAAACCAAAAAATCCTAAATTTGATTTATTATTTTAGTATTTACATTCACTTATTATAGGTAATTTATATCTTAAGGCTCTGCCCTATACCATGGCCAAGAGGGCAAGAGTCTCATTGAATCCTTAATTATGACTAACCTCAAACATCCATAAGGATATTACTATTTAACAAAATATAGTTACTATCAACATTTAATATCCATGTGAATTAGAAATATTTAAACCTCAAGTCATGGAATCACATATACATGATGGATTTGGTAAAAAAAAAAATGGTTAGTAAATAAGTAAGTTCTTTATTAATAAAAGTAGTGGAATACTATTAGCTAGAATTAGAAGGAATTATTGAAGCTCTACTACCAAAACATTGCTATACAAGTGGAATTGATCCAAGAAACATCATAAGTAGCAATAGACTATATTACAAGCCTTTGGAAATGACAACAATTTTGTTTGAAGAGATTATAATCTGTCAATTGAAATAATTGATGTTGTTTATACTGACAAATATACAAAACCAAAAACTATTGAACAAGCCATAAGCGAACTCTATACTAAATGGCAAGTAGGTTGTAGATTTAAAACAAGTTTTTAAAATAAACTTGTTAGCAATGATTCTATTAAGTGTTTGAAAATATGTTTCGTTGTAAAGGATTTTACTTAAGTGAAGAATCTTAATTACCAAGAGACTTTTGTATCAATTGCTGTCTTGCAACAATCCATATATTTATTGCAATTGTTGCTACCTTTCATTTAAATATGTTGCAATTAAATGTAGTTTTGATTTATTTGAATTAAAAAATTAGAAAAGAAGATATCTGTATGAAGATTTCAAAATATTTAAAAATTCTACTTGAATACAAAGACAAGAGATTGCAATTATTAAAGTTCTTGTATAACTTGAAGCAATCTAGACAAGAGTAGAAAAAAGATTTAGATGCATCTATGTAGAATCTTGATTGAAAGCTTTCACAGTCAAATTCTTGTTTGTATATAATATAGATTAAGGAATTAATTGTTGCATTAATTATCTATATTAATAATGTATTGATTGATGGCAAAAACTTTGAAATCCTAATAAAGTACAAATGATGAATTACAAAAATACTAAAAGATGAAAAACCTTAGAGATCTTAGTCATTTCATTTGCATTGATTTCTTACAAGACAAAAAGAATGGTACTGTCAATTTGAGCCAAACTAAGTATATTTATTAAAAGTTGGAACAATTTGAGATGAAAGATGCAAAAGAAGTTGTAATACTAATGGTATTACTTCAACTCATTAAGCATGAGAATGACAAATCTTTGAATACAAAAAGTATAAAGCTTTATCAAAAAGTTTTAGATTTATTGCTATACCTTACAAATGGTACAAGGTACAACATTCTAATTGCTTGTCAATACTTTGTTCAATACATGTCACATCTATTTATTTCTCATAAGAAAGGGATTAAGTAGATATTTTGTTACTTCCAAAAAACAAAAGCTTTGGTATTACAATGTAAAAGCAAAGAAAAAAGTTTACAACTTATCAGCTATAAAGATGAAGATAGAGCAAGTTAAGTGAAGATGCTTCATCTAGTAGGTGATTATTCATTTATATTAAGTAGTATAATCGTGACTTGGTGAAGCAAAAAGCAATCATTAGTTTTCATTTTGTCAAAAGGTGTAACGTATGCATCTTTAGCCATTGTAGCGAGAGAGACTTTGTAGCTTCATAAAATATTTAGAAATAATGGCATTTACAAATTAAAGAAGATTATTATTTATGATGATACCAAAATTCGATTATTATTACCAAAAATTTAATACACTATAGTTGTAGAAAGCATTGAAATACAAAATATCATTTTATCAAATAATATAGAGAGAAATGACAAATTAGGTTGAAGTATTATCTTATAAAGCAAATGGCGGCAAATATTTTCACAAGACTTCTTCTTTGAAATGAATTTCTAGCTTTCAAAGATATATTAGACCTTGTTTTATTAAAAAAAACTAAGTCCCACTTTAGGAAGAAGAATGTTGAATAATATTGTAAGCTTTGTACTACAAGTTGGGACTTATCTAATATATAATGAAAGTGCAACAAAATAATGCCTTATTGTGGCTCATTTGTGTTTTCGACATTAGATGAATGTTATTTTTGACACATTAATTCACTTTCAATATCTTTAAGAAGAATTGTTAATAAACTTTCTATAGATTTCACAATCTAAAATTTAGAATTTGTAAGAAGGAAATATTTATTCTATTTTTGTTGTGCTAATAACCAATCTTTTGAATGTTTTGAAATACTATCAAACCATAATATTATTTGCATGTGTATTTATGAATATAATCTGGTTTTTCTGAAGAAAAATGTGGTTGATATTCAAATTTCCCTACATGTGTTTCAAACACATCTCTACCAAAAATAAATTTAAAATGATGTGAGTTTATTGATGCTCTGTAGTATTTGCTTTCCAAGATTCTTAAATTGCCACATGAAAAGTATTGGGAGGATGATAACTACAAATTTTATGTTAGTAGACAAATATCCGATTTCTGGGTCATATCCAGAAGATAATAAACACCATGCTGGTTTTGACTAAGAATTAAGGATTGAGCAATTATCCAAAAACTGTGATCAACTGAACGTCCAGCTAGCAAGGACTGATGCATGTGGTCTCTGCACAAGAGTGTAGATATATAGAGCACGTCGAGCACTAGATCAAGGAAGAATTCTCTTTTTAATAAGAGATGATTTTAATGAAAATGTTATGTAGGCTAAAAAGAACAATGGAATTGCTCCAGAAAAAAGATTGGGTTCAAAATAAAGGTCTACAATTATGCATAGTCCTCGATATACCCCCAAAAGTCGTCACCTTCCTCTTTTGCAGCACTGGTTTCCTTCTTAGTGCTGAACCCACCCTCAGGCCGTGGTCCATTGAACCTTCGACTGCTGGGCAACGCATATTCCAGAACTCATCAAGATATGATAGAATCATGGTTTTGAAGAATAAGAAATAAAAGAGAATGAAATTAGAAGTAAAACAGAACAGCTCATGTGTACGTACACCAGTATGACTTCAGACTACTATGTCAAATGGCATCTCAAAGTCTGCGCGACAGACGACAAGTGACAGCGACTGCGCAAGTCAAGTCGAGCCAACTGATTGTAAGCAACCAAATAAACGAAATAACAGTTTTATACTCCTGTTCTAACCACCGGCTCATTACTGCGGCGTGTGAAAATGGCACCATGCTACAATTTATGTCTGTTAACTTTAGTAGAACAAACCAACCTTTAGTCATACTACATATAAGACAAGTTACACGTGAAGATGTAAGCAGGCATATTGAGCATCCCCAACCACAAAGTATTTCATAAATTTGAAACAACAACCTACGCCCGATAAAAAACAGTTCCATCAGTCTTTATGATCCTTCTACTACCGCACTAAATACGACACTTCAGTATCCAACAAAGCATTACTAAATCAAGGAAAATTAAATTGTTCGGATAACCCACCGGTCATGACTAAGGAGGTTCTATATACAGAATGCTTGTCTAAGTTGCATTACTCAGCTACCTGGATCATTAAACGGCAAACTTTGAACCAAAAAAGAACATCACTCATTCAATGCCAATATCATCATTTACAGTGTTAATTTAAATAGTAAGTTATGAAGGCAATCACTGGAATCAGTGTCACGTTTAATCTGAAACTACTATGAGACATGCCAGGATTGTCATCGAAAACACAAACAGAAAGTGGAGGCCAATCCAAGTTATGAACGTAACAAGACAGACGAACATAATACCTCTGTTTTCTGCGATGAGAGTCCTTCTGCTTGCGCTTAACAATATCCTGTGAAGTCTCATGGAACCTCCTGCGCCGACACTCAGGAATCACTCCAGCGGCCATAACAGCTCTCCTGAACCTTCTAACTACGGAATCAGCTGGCTCATCCTCACCAACAAAAACCTGAATCAACACATCCACAAATTCATCAACAAAGAAAACACTCGTTCTCTCAACATCAAATAACCCTCCATCCTCTATCACATGCCAAGCAACACCTCTCCCAAAAAGAAAAAATTCCAACACCTCAATTCACAACTACCGTTGAAACGCATACCTGTGCATTGTAGCTACCTTTGAAGTACATGACATTGACAAACTCCAGATCCGGGTGAAGCACTGACACGGCCGGCGAGGAAGAGCACAAAACCTCACCATGGTGCAGCGACAGGGGCTGCACTGCGAAACCGGACTGTTGCGGCAGCGTCACAGAATTGTGGCTGGAAGTCATGCCATTGCTGCTGCCGTTGCTGCTGCTGGATTCGGCGGCGGAGCACCGCAACAACGAGGCGATACGCGACGGCGCGAAGACCGAAGCCGAAGACATGGTCATGTCTGTTCCCACTGCTGCAATTCAATACAAGACAATGCCAGCGCCTTCGGATTAAGGGCCGTGATTAAGCAAAAAGGGGGGGGGGGTCTGGGAGAAGGAGGCTTCGAGGATTCAGAGGGTTGCGGGGCAGGATAAGGATGAAAAATCCTTTCGGATTAATGGGTGGATGGATGTGGATGAATGAATAAATTCCTGGCGGTGCTGTTGTCGTGATCACCGTGATTGTAAATTTAAGCTGATATTCTCACTTTGGCAACGAGGCTTGTGTGTTGATTCATCAAAAAGAAAATAATAATGAAGTGGAAATGTGGGAGTGAGTTTGGAAGATCAGTTTTTTCTAAAAAAAAATTTTGCAAAATTATATGTTGTTTAAGAGAGAATTGGATGGATAGGGTACATAAGTATGTTAAACATTTTTTTTAACTATTTTATACATGCGATTTATCATTAATAAAATCCTATAAAAAATAACATCAAAAACGTATATATATAAATATATAATAGAACATTGTTTTTCTGTAATGGCGAAGCTAATCTACATATGTCATAGATTAAAACATAACGGGTCATCCTAGATACTGAAACAGTTACTACAAAAAAAACAAAAAATATAATCAAATAACCATCTATACTATAAAATTAAAATAAAAGAACATGTTTGTTTCTCTGGCACCATATATTGAACAAAAGACCAGGTTGATAGATTCAAAATTACCAACTCAATGTAATAATTTTTGTTGATTTTAAATAAAACAGCTGAGTGTCCCGGGGTACACATACTTATATATATATATATATATATTTATGAGTGTGTGTGCGTGTGTGTGTGTGTTAGAACAATACTAATAATACTTCATGGGTTTACATGGGTTTACAGCTGTAGTCTTGATATGATATTTTTTTCTATTTTAGTTTCTTTTGCAACTTGATTTTCTGGCTCTTTAGACATTCTGCAGAAAACCGTCTATCTGGAATTCTCGTTTTTTTTTTTTATTATTTTTTTTATTCATAATATAATACAATCCACCTCCAACTCAGAATTCCCAATGCTCAGATTTCAGAATATAACTTTGTGTGCTCATAGTGGTTGTATGTGTTATTGTAGGATCTCCTCCCATGCATCTCTTGTAGGGCTTCCATTTCTGTTTCTCACAGCAGTTTTTGTGATAAATCCTAAGTTTTTTCATGTGAGTACTTCCTGTATTCACACCCCCAACCAACATTTCCAACTCGTTTCACTTATACAAACATTTGTGTATTTTATCTCATGATATGGAAGTACTTGCATGTCATATTTCATTTCCTAAATACATGTATATATTGATATACTTCAAATGTAGTGTGTGTGTGTGTGTATATTAGAAAACATACACACTGTAATTGTAACCAATTATAATAGTATCCAGAAAATTACAAACTATTATTTCAAACATATCATGTTAATGTATGATTGTATAAAATGCAATTTCAAAATGACATATATTTTGATATTTTCATACTATGGTAAAGAAAAGTTTTAAAATAGAGACTTGGTTGCACACTAGTCCATACATTTAATTGAGACGTATTTGAACATGTATGATCCAGCCAATGGTAGTATGCATTGATGGTTGTAACCAAATATTTGTAGCATATATTTAAATGCAGCAGAGTCAATTTTGAAATTGATTTTTATACAAAAATGTGAATAAAAGTTCAAGGCATTTGAATAACAGGAAACATAATTTCATTGCTCAACCACTACAAGTCTATAAACATAACCTTTATAAAATGAGGTTTCTAATTTTGGGCCAAATATGTATGATCATTATTAAGATTGCATTTTCTGAACAACATTTAGAGATTTCTAGGTGTATATATTTTGGTCCATATAAAGTGGAAAATATTAGATAGCATGAAAATTATTAGAATGGGTAAAATAAAACTAAACATAATTTAGAATTAATTTTCAATGTCTAAATCAACCAAAATTAATTAGTGGGTTTAGGATATTCTTGGACAACACAAGGAAAGTTCCTCAAGTAGTTCTATTGAAGCAGCATGTCTTTGTTATACCACCAATTTTCATGTCAAGTTTAACTGACACTACTGCAAGAGAATGTACCTGGTTCTTTTCCCTTGGCATGTGAATTCACTCATGTCCTCTTGTGCATTTGAGATGCCATTGGGTCTTCACAGATACAAATTGCACACAAGTACAAGTAGCATATTGACTATGTTACTTGTACAAAAAAAAAATTGAAACTTACTAACTTGTGTACTTTTCCTCTTAAAGCATAAGTACTCACTTGAATAGAAATAAAATTCGTTTTATACAAATTATTGGGTTATTAAATTTCTTGATTTAACAGCCTTTGATTCTTAAAAAAACACAATGGAGAATCATTAACACATGCATAGTAAAGATATTAAAACAAAATTTCAAACCAAAAAAAAAAAAAAAAAAAAGGCGTAATTGTATTTATTTTTCCAGTGTCCACAATCCCATGGAATTTTCAGTGCCTGTTTGGTGCATCCCATTTGATCAGTCGAATCGGAGTTGCATTGAGCTGACTTATAAGCCAGAGTTATGCTTGTAAAATACAAACTTTAGATAGACTTTACCTGCTTAACTCGAACGTTCTCTGATTATGTCGTTTTCGTGTTATTGGCAACGAGCTGTTGTAAGCTCATTCATAATTTTTCGACTTCTCGAAGTCTACTTATGTTTGCATGCAGTCTTTATTCGTCCAGTCATTCGACGGGAACTGCAGCTCTTTGGCATTGCCTACCCACATAAGTAACTCAGATTTTATAATTTGCGGCAGGATTGAATACAATGATGATATCTTTATTCCACCTGCAGCTTATCTCTTTTCTTTGATCTAGCTCTTTTCTCATCGGGTGCACTCAATTTGCAAGAGCAGAGTAGTACCATGTGCGAGATTCTGGAACGTCTTTTGAATTTTATCTAACTTGCGATTATGTTTTGTGATCATGTTCTGTTTCTTGCCGTTTTTTGTGGGACAGGTGATGAAATGACCAGAATAATTTGGCAAATGACCAAGGATAAGGTGAGTGCTACTACAGGAAAGAGTACCCACTATATGTCTGATTATCAGTGACAAATATGGAACAAGGCTCTCACGGTGAAAATTCGGCAGTGAAACGTCCTCTTTATTGAGTGAAACCTCAGCTTGGAATATCTCATTTTCTGATTGGCTGATCAACATGTTAGTGATCTCGAATATTTTACGTACAGGGCTTGGTCAGAGTCACGCGAAATAGGAAGTGTCGTGTTAAAATGAGCAATTTCTGACAAGGTGTTTGTGAAATCTGGTGCAGCTTATTCTTCCATTCTTGGAGGTTGATTTGAAATACTATGATCTGGGAATCCTGAACAGAGACGCCACTGATGACCAAGTGACACATGAAAGTGCCGAGGCTACCCTTAAGTTGGGAACTACCTTCTGATTTTATTCATGAACGCAGTTTTATCCACTACATAGATTCTAATGTTGCTTATCTCGTTTCATCAAAGCAACTTTATCTTGGACCTCATTGCTTCTGTATGATCAAACGATAACCATTCAATAACCAGCAAGATGATCACGAGATGACCTGGTCGATACTTACCGACGAGCGGATTTGATCTGGCTAAAGTTTTGTGTTGTTTGGTACAGATACACCGTCGCTGTCAAATGCGCAACCATTACCCCTGGTTTGTTTCATTCCTATCATCCATTTGATGTATAACGCCTGAAATTTCATGTTGGAAATCTCCCCTGTGTGTTGCAAGTCTAAGCATCTATTTTGAAGATCGGGCTTCCACACCAAATTATTTCGAACAATATCTCTGCACTTGAAACTTACAAATCTTGCAGCTGTGGTTGACATTGTTCCATCTAATGAACGAAACGTGCAATTTTCGTGACCAGATGGAGGGCATGTGAAGGAATTTGGACTAAAGCAGATGTGGAAGAGTCCGAATGGGACTATCCGGAACGGTTTGAATGGTATTGCTGGAGCACATCCGGCTAGATAAATTCTGCATGTTTCTGAATCGCGTGAATTTGACTGATCCCTAGTCAGTAATCACCTTATGCGCACGAAGTACTTTTTTGATCTTTGTTTTTGAGTTGGTTTCTAGGTGTTTATGTTGCTACGGGCAAATGAAACTTGATTTTAGGGTACGAGGGCACAAGCAGGAAGTATTTCCTAGAATTTCTGGAGGAAAGTCTCGTCAATACCTGAATGTCCTCCGTTGTTTGCAGGGACCGTGTTTCGCGAGCCAATTTTGTGCAAGAATATTCCTCGTCTTGTTCCTGGTACGCAACTGAATCGTAATCTTGTATTTGTCTTCTACATAAAGATCTCTTAATCCAGAATTTGGTGCGAAGAGATATCTATTTGTATACACTGGAGCACTGAATATAAAGTCCTTTTTATGCTGGAAAAAACTTATTTGCATCGGTAGGCATGCCTATGGCGACCAGCACAAGGCCACAGACGCAGTGTTCATGTCAATACAGAAGAAATGGCCACTATACTTGAGCACAAAGAATACCATTCTGAAGAAATACGATGGAAGGTGACCTACTCATCGATAATGTGTCTTCTAGCTCGATGAGGCAGCTGCTAAGCTGCTACCTTCTTAAGTCAGTATTTTCCATTCAATCGCTAGCTAGTTAGCAATTTTGTTTGTTTGTGGTCCTACCTGTTCATCAATGAAAGGTATTCTCAACAGTTTCTTAAGCTCGCTTTCATGAGCTGGCTAGTTAGACCACTTTAGTCTAGTTAGTCCTGTCAATAGTCTGAGGTTGTTAGTTATTTTCATTTAAATCATTATTTTTTGCCTGGTGATGTGTTTGTTCAAATAGTGAGTTCGTAGATCTGGTTGTTTCTGTTCAGATTCAAGGACATCTTTCAGGAAGTGTATGAATCAATCTTCAAGTTTTAACTTCTTTTTTTCTTTTTCTTTTTCTTTTTCTTTTTTTAATTTTATTTCCATGTCTGATGTCCAGATAATGGATATATCACCCTTCACTGCACAGTAATTGTTGCGTCTTGCCTTCAGATTTGTCCAGATGGCAAAACTATTGAAGCTGAAGCTGCTCATGGGACTGACTCGGCACTTCAGAGTGCACCAGAAGGGTGGTGAAACTAGCACCAACAGTATTGCTTCTATTTTTGCTTGGACTCGTGGACTGAATCACATGTAGATTTTCTATTCCATGTACTCACCTTGAATGTTTTTTTCCATCCTGCACGTTGGTCTCACATTATCGTCTTTCAAGCTCCCTGCATAGTATTTCATGCTTAATCATATAATTTTTGAGAAGCTTTTTAATGTATGACCTTAGTTACAGTTCATGCTAGCATATCGTGATTGCCATACACGTCTTTCTCTGAAAGATTCCTCGTAAAAGATGTGAAGTTGCATCATGCACGTCAAGCTGAGGTTTCTTGTGCTCTTGCCTCAGAGGGTTGCAGGATGGAAACACGAAGTTTCAAGATTTTGCTCAGAAGCTGGAAATAGCTTGCATTTCTGTCGTAGAAGCTGGAAAGATAAAGCATCTTGCTCTTCTAATTCATGCCCCTAGTAAGTTTAACAAGTTTGTGGTAGTTACGTATAGGTAACTTCAGGCTCAAATCTAGCTCGTGTTCTTTGTAGTTCAGGTGCCGTCAAATCGGAAGGATTTCCTGAATGGCCTAAAAGGTCTTTCAAAATGTCGTGGTAGTTTTGTGCATGTTACTGATCGGATGCACTCGAATGTATTCACAGGATGACCAGGAAAGACTACCTCACAACTGAAGAGTTCATTGATGCTGTTGCAGAGGAGCTACACGCATCGCTGTAACCGACATTCAAATTATAATGCCTTTGCTACCTGACTATTGAAGTTTAATCAACAGGGCAGCACCTATTCTATCTCATGTATACGACACTGGTCCTGTGTTAAGTGGAATTTTTAGAAATTTGGAGTTCATTAGCACTTCGTTTTGCTCATCACGCGTGTTTGATTTTGGAAGTACAAAATGTGAAACCACATGGTAAATAAATGATGCATCTTTGCCCAACCCAAGCTCATTCATTGCAGCAGCCTTCAACTTCGAGCGAGTGCTTCATTTCATAACCATAAATGGAGCCAAAAGAATGCATTTGTATTGACATGATTGTAATGATATTTCTCGAAGAAAACATTCTGGCTCCCTAGTCTAACAGTTTTTTATAATCTTTATGTTCAGCCTTTAAATATTCGAAACAACAATTGAAAGGAGTTTGATTGGACACCATAGAAGGGAGCGACTTTCAAGATTGAAGCAATACCTCTGAAATGATCTATTTAACAATGCATTCTGTCTTCATATTAAGCTTCTTATTATGGTTGCTTGCACACGAAACGTCGTGGTCTTTTGGGAAGATAGAATTAGTGCACTCGTTAAGTCATCTATGTGGATAGTTATATGAGTATGGCTTGATGTCTTCGTACTGTGAAAAAGTAGCTATTGCAGCGGAATTCGCGAACTCCAAAAAAATGGAGCTATGGATGATGGTGCTCTGTTAAACTTCGTGGGAGATTTCCAACTTTTGATTAGCTGAAAAAAGAACTGTAAAGATTACATTGGCTTCAGAAAAGTCTGCAAATTTCAGAGAGTTCAGATTATGCCAAGTCTTGTGAGATGATTTGTGCATGTTCAACCTCTGTCATAAGATCATGCGGTCAATTGCAGAAGAACGATGCGCTTATTTTACTCCCTGGTATATGCTGACCACAGATGCTTTGGTTTAAATTACAGATGTGGGCAAGCTCGTCACTCGTGAATTGTGCCAATATGAGGTATGTAGAAGATAATTAAGCGTATCGACAGCAGAAAGTTACACGTCTCGAACGAAACCAACTTATAGAGGATGAGAGCCAAAATTAATGAAGGCTTTTCTGAAATTTGGTTTCATCAACAATTTACAAATCCAGAATGTTTTCAGCGAAAGCTGGTAGAGGCTAGTATAATGGAATATTTAGCAGTTCAGGAACGTATGCAATATACACCAGTTGATTGACTGAACTCCATGCCTGTGCAGAAGAAGTTCCAGGTGGATGTGAACATAACGATGGTGGATATGAAGTTAGAATTCCTGTTCCAAGTTTATATTAATGTAATTGGAGAAGGGTTGTCTGAGAGGTGTTATCACATTTATATATTATAGAAGATATAATGCTTGCCTTGGTTTCTTTGATTTGACGGCCTCATTGTATAATCAAAAAATGATGTCTAATTAGAACAAGAAATTACAAAGAACTCCCAGCGCTGATCAGGAGACACAGGTAAAGATACTCCACAGGACGAGAGAATTCGTAGCCAGAGAATGGAGTTTGCGTAGACCTTCATGGTTGTCAAAGTTCTGCGTTTTAGATCCTTCAGGTACACCATGTATGACTTCAGTAACGTTTACAACAATCTAGCAGCCACTTCAGCACACGTGGTGGCAGATTGAGTGATGCTCTCTTGAAAAGGATTTGCAAATTATTTTGTCTTTGTGCATGACTTGAGAGACACATTATGAAACATCCTTGTTTCATCATGTGTTGACTGCGCTTGCTTCCGTGAGCCTCTGAATATGCTGCTTGCTGATGGTTTCTATAGAGCTCTTGGCAGGGATCCTGATAGTTGCAGTCCCAGCAAAGTGACTAAATAGGTGGTAAGAAAAAAATTCGCACTCCCATTGGAGACAAGCGTATCAATTGCAGCAAGTTTTACGTACTGAGGAGTTTGCAACATGAGAAGGGAAACATTTCACCAGATCGGTTTTTGAGGTGTTGCACTCTCCGCCAGAAACACCAGGCGGCTTACTCTGACTGAAAGTTACTTGAACGCTTCCTACAGAGCTTTGTTTTTACACCAAATGCGAAGCACTGCAGCTTTCTATCTTCTAAAGCAGCTCAGAAAACCACCATGTTCTTTCATCACCTGCAAACCGTATGCAACATAGTCACATGAACTCTCATACTAAGGAGCATGTCAAGAATATGAAGAGTCCTGTTCTCCTCAGAGTACAGCAACCTGTAATGTCTTCAGAGAGGAAGCAGAAGTTTTAAACGTGCCACTGAAGCACGTCGATGATAAGTCTAAATCACTCTGGAACAGCTGCTCACCTTCACTTGGAGCCACAATGTCTTCTGATGCACGTGATGGCAGGCTAAGAAGTCTGTCACAGGGTTCAATTGCCGCCAATTGACGCCGACTGCCACCCGCCCATCTCTGCAATAAGGTAGATTCAGTATGTTGTTATTTTCCATGAATGGTACAATTATACTCTAAAAATGCTTGGTCTTCTGCCGTGTAATATCTCAGTAAAGAGGATCCTCTTATATATTGCCTATTTTGAAGATCAGACGTGACCTTATTGTTCTAAAGTAGAATTGGAAGTTGAAGAAAACTTTTAAGGACGTTCAGGAGCACAAAATAATAATTAAATTTATTCTCTCCTTTCGGAAAATTGATGATTAATACCCATTATTTCAAAACTTTCAAAAATATCATGGTACGCTGCATATTCTGTTACATTGCTACTCTAAATTACATACAATTCAAATCTGGTTACATCCGGAAAAGAGATATTGATTGTTGAAAGCTTGAGCTTTGTTGAAGTGTGCTTCAAATTAAAATGTGAAGCGGCTACTCAAGTCTTAGTTGTAAAACACAGTATGCCTCCAATATGGCCCTCAAAGACATAAACTGTTGTGCAATCTATTTACTTTTAAAATAGCAAAGAACAAGAATGTTAACATTCATGACACAACTTTTACCCACCGCTTCACTCATTCCAAAGCTCAACATCATTCCAATCCTTAACTTCTTTGACATTTGTATTGGAGCAATATGACCTGTCCATACTAGGAGGACAACCATCAAACTCACCATCAAAACCCAATTCACAGAATGATGCACACAAAAAGCAAAAAAAATAAAAAGTGACACACGAAAGACACAGGACTCCGTTGCAGCTCACAAAAAACCAATTTCAACACTTCATTTTTTTCATTTTTTCACACACACACACACAAATACATATTTATATATATATATATATATATATATATACTATTTTTTCTATCTCATCTTGTTTCCCCTCTATCTCTTTGCCTTCCACATTTCAATGATGTGAATAGATGATTCCAGATAGGCAGGTACTCAATATGCCCATGTTCACAATATGATGAAGAAGTCCACACTCTCTCTTGCTCTCAAAGCTTGGCCACCCAAATACCACCCACCACCCCCATATTTGGAGGCAATTGGATGAAATCTATCATCCATCCTGGGTGAATGAAATATGGATGGATGAATGTGTCGATGGATGATAACCAACCAACCAACCTGAGTGAATACTGAGTGCACAAAGGGGGGAAGACAAAGCCCCTCTGGCACATGTGCAGAGCTTTGCCCCCCTGTCTGCCACACACACCTTCATCCATCTCCCATTCATCCCTTACATGTATTCTTTTCATCCATATGCTTTAGGAAGGAGCTCAGAAGGGACTCAAGGCAAAACCCATAGCCATGCCCTAAACAATATTTGGTCCATCAGCCATTTGTTCTCTATTTCTGGTTGCTATGGGTCATTGTTAACATATATATATATATATATATATATAATGTGTGTGTGTGTGTGTGTGTGTGTGTATGTGGGAATGCAGACGTGGTAGCTTCTAGAGCAATTCAAAACACACGTTTCATGCATGAGAACCAAGTGCAAGTGGAGACTCCGCCGAAGGGTTCACACAGTGATCCAAAATATCAACACATAAAAGTGAAGAAAAGAGGTGTGATTAATGTACAATTTTTTCATAAATAGACGTTTTTTTAGCAGAAGAATGAGACGAGGTTAGTCACACTATATGTGATTTGGAGACAGTTGTGAGAATACAGTATATTCTTTACAATTTTATTTTTATGAATAACATATTGTATGGAACTTTTTTTTTTCCTGTTTTTTTTTCGTGGATGCACAGCTGTTTTGAGGGAAAGGATCTGCAGCATCTCAAGCTAATTGAGAGATTATAACATCATTTCAAATTTAAAGATACATGATACTCCAATAATTGGCATTGGGATCAGCATCTTGAAATTTCACTCCTAATTAAAATCAATGGACAAGGAGACTATTTCTCAGTCATTATTGCCATAGCAGATCTGTTTAGATATATATATATATATATATATAGTAGTTTGTTTTGAGAACATCATTCTCATTTCATGATTCAACTTCTCCCTTCCAACAAAACCTTGAGAACAGTATCACTCAGTCTCCCAATAGCAATATAAAAAATAAAAATAAAAACTACCCCAACATTGCCATCATCCTCATCATTACATTGCTAAACCTCAAACCATCATACGCTAAATCTCGAAACCCTAAGACCCACTATGGCAAAGTCTTATTTCAAATCCTTATGCATCATGAGAAACAAAATAAATAAAATAAAGGAGAGAACTTGACAACTCCTCCCCACGTCTTTTTATTTATTTATTTATTTATTTTTTTACCTTATCTTATTCCACATTCGTGTACAGAGAGGTGTATCCAGCAAACTGTGGTACAGCTTTTGCAGGTGCTGTAGTTGACCCACAGTGTGCCGTGTTGTGGTTTCTCAATGCAACCAATTTGGGTCAAGAGCCCGAACAGATAACCGACAATTTTCTGCAACAAAGGCAAATAGACACACTCAGCAGCAGCAGCCCTGCTCCTGCAGCTACAGTTCAGTCTAAGTTTAGGGTTTGTTTGATGCAAGACACCCCCCCTACATGGGTGCTCGTCTCTACTATCACTTTTGTGTTTTTGACAAGTGTCGTTGGCAGAGTTTTAGGTCAAAAATGTGAAAGATGCACATACCTTTGAATGATGGTAACTTCTTTATCTGATAACCAACCATAATGGAGCAATGGGCATCCTTTTTTTCACTACAGACATGATTCTTATACTAGGGTTGTTGGTATTATTATTAGTTAGGTATTATTGGTACAGCTTTACAATACATGAATTGAGCCACCCTTGATTTTCTGCTGTTGGAGCTGGTCTCCAGGGCTTGTGCCAGGCACTGTAGGGAACAGAGGAGGCAAAAGAAAATGCATATAAAATCTATAATATAACAACCGGCTAAAGATGTTGGTTGATCCATGTAAAGAAAAAACCATCTGTATGGTGTGGAAAAATTGTGTATATATATATATATATATATATATAAATAAATAAAAAGCTCTGATTCTTATTGCAAGAAGCAGTAGAGCTATTTTGCAGAACTGTTGCCCAGTTCACACTTTGACCTATTTTACTTCATGTGTCTGTTGTCCATGCATGTCTCCAAACATAAATGTAGGGTAGCTGTCTCAAATGTTGTGGGTAATTCATTGATGGACAATCAAGTGCTGGGAGTCTCTTGAATACTGGTATGAGGGGTGTGAGGTTGATAGTTTGGGGTTTTAAAAATCTGCACAAAATGGATTTTTGGACACAATAAAGACACTTTGTATTGTTTTTGAACATACCATGGTGCGCATAAAACATGATAGTTTTTTTTTTATATATATATATAAAAACACACACACACTATTAATAAATATAAAGACAACTTCAATACATTTCTAGTGATAGATGTTGATTAGAGGAAATAACTCTTCAAACAAGATTTTGTGGATAGGTCGAAACTAAACGTGATTCTTTAACACCTTACAAAAGAAGTGATGTTTTTTAACAATTTAGATTGAATACAATGGTTGATCTTCTAACCAAGTACGATACTCTAGATATTGATTTTTTTCTAATGTTAAGAAAAATATGATAAATATATTAGGCATGTTGGAGTTAGACTAAATCTAAAATAGAAGACATTGTATTCACTAGAAGCATTTTATTTTAAATCATTTAAAAAACGTGTGATATGTATTTTTATGTATATTCAAAAGAGTAACACCTTTTATAATTATATATACCAATGGATTATGATTAACTCCTAGAAACTAGATTCAAATTAACTTCTAATACTAATTCAAAGTGACAACAATTTTCTTTGTTGTAGATCTCACAAAATAACTAAACAATAACAAAAAGTATGTATCTTTATATTTACACATTATTTTTCTATATAATTAAATTAGAAAAAAATTTATTATTAACATGTTTAATGTTAGATAAGACCTATAGAAAGTTTATATTGTATTTTCGTACTTTAATAAAGTCAGATTAATCTTAATTGTAAGAATGTGTGTATGCATACAACAAAATTAAAAAAAAAAATAATAAATAATAAATCTTGTCAAATACATATATATATATATATATATATATATATTCTAAGAAAAACAAGTTTCTAACTAATAGGTGGTACAACTAGAGTAGAAATTACCTTTCAAAGCTTCAAAAAGTAACTAAAGGACATGAATAAATTGTGTACATACATATCTACATAACAAAATAAATAAACAATCTAATGATTTCCATCAAAATTACTACATGTAGATCATCTTTGTACTTCAAACCATAGATTATAATTTCACCCAGATTGCATAAAGCATTTGAAGGTGACTTTTTATGAAATTTTTTATACTTTGTTTGTACAAATTGTGGTACGTTTACAACAAGAACTCATTGTCACGGCCATAATCATGTAAGCTAATAATTACATATAGAAATAGGTAGAAGTAAGTAAAAGTAGATAAAAGTAAGCTAATTCTATAATATTTAATATAGAAGCTTCCTAGAAACTTCCTAGACGCTGCTTTGACTTCATAGGTGTCTTTAATTGACTTTTTGGATTAGAAACGTGGTCAACAAGTTGGCCATGTACCACACATGTTGTTAGCTTGAAGATCAAGCTAACTATGTGGCCCACACGTAGAAAAACTTGCGTTATAAGTCAAGGCATGTGTCCTACAAAGTCAACACATATTGGAGGTCCTATAGAACGTCGCCACGTAGCCCCTAGTTAGATAGTATATATAGAGACAAGAGTGAAGGCTTCTTCACTCTTGTCAACTCCTTTCTTGCTTCTAGTCCAGGTTCAAGAGTCTTTAGTTTCTTGTCTTGTGGCAATAGCCATTCCAGTTTCCTTTTAATATACCTACTTGTTTATATTTTGACTTATTATATCGAGATAGCCTTTTGGTGTATATTTTCCCTCATCGAGTCTTTGTCCTTGACAGATTGACAAGAGTACACTTACAATATCAGAGCTTTGTTTTTCTTGAGTGAGAGTGGATTACCCCTTTCTCTTGACAAGACATAAGCGTATTAGAAGTTTGCGGAATACCCACTTCTAAACTGATATTATTCTTAGTACCTTCTTTGTTATTAAGTCTTTCTTTTCTTTTGTCTTGAGCAGTATCAAACAAATTTTTCTTAGTGTCATTATGGCAGAGCTTGTTGAAATGAAGAGTGCAATGGCACAAATGCAAGAGCAAATGAGGGAGTTAATGCTTGCGATGCATCAACTCAATTCATCAACACATGAAAGAACAAGAATAGCAGAAAGTGGGGATATAGAGATGATCGGAGCTGCTTCAACATCTACAACAAATCACGTTCCTTCTCCAATTGTACAACACCCTGTAAGCACTAGAGAACCAAGAATTGCCTTACCCGAGAAATTTGATGGTACGAGATCTAAGTTTCGAGGGTTCATCAATCAAGTAAAATTGGCAATTGAACTTCAACCGCAAAGCTATCCAACTCCAAGATCACAAGTCAGGTTTATTAGCACTCTACTTTCTGGTTTTGCATTATCATGATTTTTGTCTTTTCTTGAACAACGAAATCCAATATTGGACAATTTGGAAGCTTTTTTGGCGGAGTTTCGATCTATGTATGGTGAACACGATGCAACTCGTGTTGCAACAAATAAGATCCGAATTCTGCGACAAAGAAATCGCTCAGTAACAGTGTATGCTTCACAATTTCGACAACTTGCAATTGACATCAAGTGGGATGATGCTGCACTCATGAGTCAATTTCTTTATGGATTGCAATACGAAGTAAAGAAATTGATGCTCAACTTACCTGATCCTCAAACTTTGAGTCAAGCAATCGATTTTGAGGTAAAATGTGATAATCGACTTTTTGAATTTCGATCTGAGAATCATTCACGGGAACCTCAACGTTATTACTCAATGGCAACATCAACATCTTTGCCAAACGTACATTTAGAAGTAGAAGACATGTAAATTGACGCGGTACGTTTTAAGCTTCTAACTGAGCAAGAAAAGATTCGTCGTCGTTAAGAAGGATTATGTTTATATTGCGGAGAACCTAAGCACACTGCTCAACATTGTCCAAAGAAACGACGCAACTATAAAATGAGGGGTACGACGGTCAAAGAAGACAACATGTCGGAAAACGGATTCGTCCAGCTACAATAGGGACCGTGCAGCTGGAACCTTGTACAATTCCTAATGAAGGTCCTATCCTCTCCTCAGAACCCTCTCCTTGTTTTATAATAGACTTATATTTAGGACCTAAGAATTACAAAGCCTCTGCTTTATTAGATTCGGGAGCCTCAGCATGTTTTTTAGATGAACAATTTGTTAAAAGTCGTAAAATATCCTTTATACAAAAACCTAAACCAGTACATGTAGAAGTCATAGATGGTCGTCCCTTATCTTCTGGAGATGTCACTCATGAAACTCATCCTATAAAAGTAACAATAGACGGTCATGATAGCTACATAGCTTTTAACATAATTAAATCCCCGTCGAATCCAGTTATTTTAGGTTTATCCTGGCTAGAAAAATATAACCCTCGAATAGATTGGAATTCACATAAACTTGACTTTTTCCAAAGCATTATTAATAGTTCTACTAACCAAGTAAAAAATTATAAGTCTAGTATAGTAAAACCCGTACTGATAGGTGCAAAAGCATTTATACACGCAACAAAAGAAGGATCAACTTTTGCTATTTATGCTGCACCTATTTTTGAAAACGTAAAGACTTCAAGTGGCATTCCAAGTCAATATCAGGAGTATCAAGACGTTTTTGAGGAAAAGAATGCAGATATTCTTCCTGAGCATCGTCCATATGATTGTTCAATCGACCTCAAGGAAGGAACTCAGCCACCATTTGGACCAATTTACAGTTTATCGCAAGATGAGATGGCTGAACTCAAGACATGTATTGATGAGAATTTAGCGAAGAATTTCATACGCCATTCAAAATCTCCAGCAGGAGCTCCAATTCTATTCGTAAAGAAAAAAGATGGATCTTTACGAATGTGTGTTGATTATCGAGGACTCAACAAGATCACAATCAAGAACCGGTATCCATTACCTTTGATATCAGGACTCCTTGACCAGTTGAATCAAGCTAAGATCTATACAAAAATAGATCTAAGAGGAGCATATAATCTAGTACGGATCAAAGAAGGAGATGAATGGAAGACTGCGTTTCGAACCAGGTATCGACATTTCGAATATAATGTCATGCCCTTTGGACTCACGAATGCACCAGCTGCTTTTCAACATCTCATGAATGATGTATTTCATGAATTCTTAGACAATTTTGTCGTCTGCTATCTAGACGATATCCTGATCTATTCTAAGAACGTCGAAGAACATGAAATACATGTTCGTCAAGTATTACAAAAACTTAGAGATGCAAGATTGTATGCCAAGATGGAAAAGTGTGTATTTCACACTACTCAAGTTGACTTTTTAGGATACATCATTTCAAATGATGGTCTCATGATGGATTCTAAGAAAGTCCAAACAATCATGGATTGGAAGATTTCTAGGACGGTAAGAGATGTCCAATGTTTCTTGGGATTTGCCAATTACTATTGGATCTTCATCAAAGATTTCTCACAAGTAGCAGCTCCACTTACACGCTTGACTAGTAAAGATAAATTTCAATGGAATCAAGAAGCGGAAGCAGCATTTGAAGCCTTGAAGATATCGTTTGTCTCTGCACCAGTCTTATATCGTATTGACTTTTCCAAGGTATTTTTTATGGAAACAGATGCATCAGATTTTGCCTTGGGTGCAGTTTTATCACAAATGGGAACAGATGACAAACTTCATCCGATAGCTTTTCATTCAAGAAAATTCTCAGCAGCCGAGATCAATTATGAGATCCACGATAAAAAACTTCTTGCGATCGTGGATTCCTTTCAAGAATGGCGTCATTATCTAGAAGGCGCTTCTAGTCCAGTCACTGTGTATACAGATCACAAGAACCTCGAGTATTTCATGTCAGGACGCGTGTTGAATCGTCGTCAAGCTCGTTGGAGTATGTCTTTGTCAAGATTCGAGTTCATTATTACTTATCAGCCAGGAAAACAACAAGGTTTGTCTGATGCCCTATCTAGACGTTCTTATTTTGCACCAAAAGAAGGAGATGCAGCTTTTGAGCAACAAAGAACGGTCCTCTTGAAACCGGAGCAATTTCATCTCCGAGCAATGAAATCAACATTGACTGTTAATTCAACTTTTCTCAAGCAAATCCAGTCCAGTATGTCCTCAGACCCTCTTATTTATGATATCGAGAATAATTCTTCCAAGTCTCATGATCCTTCTAAGTTCGAGTTCAAGAATAATCTATTATATTTTGAAGGACGCCTATATGTTCCAAAAGAAGAAGCACGTTTACGTGTTCTTCAAGCACGTCATGACTTTCCAGCAGCATGGCACTTTGGATATAATAAGACTTTGGAACTCATATCAAGAGATTTTTGGTGGCCACAAATGTGGAAGTCAGTCAAAGACTTTGTACAATCATGTGATATTTGTTCAAGATCAAAAATTCCTCGTCATCGACCTTACGGACTTCTTCAGCCATTACCTATACCAGAACAACTATGGTCTTCTGTTTCTATGGATTTCATCACAGATCTTCCAAGCTCAAGATCTTATGATTCTATATTTGTGATAACAGATCGTTTCACCAAGATGGCACATTTTGTGCCATGTACAAAATCTATCACAGGTGAAGAAACAGCTAAGCTTTTCATTGATAATATCTATCGCTATCATGGATTACCTAAAAATATCATATCAGATAGGGGAACTCAATTTGTGTCAAGATTTTGGAGGACCCTTTTCAAGATTTTAAAAGTGGACATAAAGCTATTTTCGGCTTTCCATCCTCAAACTGATGGACAAACAGAGCGCGTAAACCAAGTCTTGGAGCAATATTTAAGGTGTACTATCAACTACCAACAAGATGATTGGATAACCCTTCTGCCATTGGCAGAGTTTGCTTATAATAATACGGTACATTCTTCCACGCAACAAACACCTTTCTTTGCCAATTATGGCTATCATCCATGACTTGATACTTTTGATTTTTCAAAAGTTGATAATCCTGCAGCAGAAGATATGGCAAATCGGTTGTCAGAGTTACATGCAATAATGAAGATGCAATTGAAGGAAGCTCAAGAACGACAAAAGGTAAACGCAGATCTATATTGTAAAGAGCAACCACAAATCAATGTGGATGATAAGGTATGGCTACTTCGTCGCAATATCAAGACTACTCGACCTTGTGACAAGTTGGACTATCGTAGGCTTGGCCCCTTTTCTGTTTCTGAACAGATCAACCCAGTTGTGTATCGGTTACATCTATCGGAGTCAATGAAGATCCATCATGTATTCCACATGTCTCTTCTTGAACCATATAAGACAGTGGATATACGAGGAAGAAGACAAATGCCACCGCCTCCTATAGAAGTAGATAATAATGAAGAATTTGAGGTGGAAGAGATATTAGACTCAAGGCGGCGTCGAAATAAGGTAGAATATCTTGTTCATTGGTGCGGATATGATATTAGTGAACGCACATGGGAGCCATCCAGGAATCTAGCAAATGCATCAGCTAAAGTCAAAGTTTTTCATCAATGACATCCATCGAAACCAAGATGAAAATCTCTCTTATAAAAGAGACAAGATTGAGGCAAGATAACATTCAATTTCCTATCCTTGTTTGTAACTTCTTTGCATTTGTAACGCTAATTAGATGGAGAGCCAACAACCGGCGGATTCAACTCAAAAACCTTCGTTTGCTGACCTGCCTGATGAGACATTACGATTGTCACAACCTTCAAGACGACGCAATCGAGATGAAGATCTTCAAGAATGACATGTTCTTCCTCGAATAGATGGTGAGATACAACACGTTTGGTATCACGATTTGGAAAGGGACTCTCGATGTTTGGTGATTTTGCTAGAGGTAGGAACAACTCCTGATGGTGTTCCAAATATTCTATTCGAAGGAAGTTACGAAGGCCTCAACAATGATCAAATAACTGGGTGGTCTTCCCGCCCTGGTATAGGACACTACCGATGGTTGAGAGGCCCTATCAATCATCTTCGAAGAGAACAGAGATCAGAGTATGTGGCGAATACAATTCGTCGCATCATAGATTTCCTCAACATATGATGACCGCTCCTCGTAGAACTCGTCTCTAGAAGGGGGGGTAATGTCACGGCCATAATCATGTAAGCTAATAATTACATATAGAAATAGGTAGAAGTAAGTAAAAGTAGATAAAAGTAAGCTAATTCTATAATATTTAATATAGAAGCTTCCTAGAAACTTCCTAGACGCTGCTTTGACTTCATAGGTGTCTTTAATTGACTTTTTGGATTAGAAACGTGGTCAACAAGTTGGCCATGTGCCACACATGTTGTTAGCTTGAAGATCAAGCTAACTATGTGGCCCACACGTAGAAAAACTTGCCTTGTAAGTCAAGGCATGTGTCCTACAAAGTCAACACATATTAAAGGTCCTATAGAACGTCGCCACGTAGCCCCTAGTTAGATAGTATATATAGAGACAAGAGTGAAGGCTTCTTCACTCTTGTCAACTCCTTTCTTGCTTCTAGTCCAGGTTCAAGAGTCTTTAGTTTCTTGTCCTGTGGCAATAGCCATTCCAGTTTCCTTTTAATATACCTACTTGTTTATATTTTGACTTATTATATCGAGATAGCCTTTTGGTGTATATTTTCCCTCATCGAGTCTTTGTTCTTGATACTCATTCAAAGAGTAAAATGTACCACAATTTGTTTTCAACAAAAAAATTCCATTCTCACAACAAACAAGTTAGTAATTGAGGAACAAAAATTGCAATAGAAATGGAGGTATATAGATATATATGAAAATATTAAATAGACCCAGCTTTTTACTAAATCAACCTATCCATAATGAAGAATATGATAATCATGAAGAATGTGGTTGGTTTTCATTAGACTTGAATCCAATAATAAAAAAATAAACATAAAGGTCATTTTTTTCCCTTGATGGTTAGAATAGGTGGATCAATTTAATATATATATATATATATATATATATATCAAATGTGTTCTTCATAAATCCCACTAAACTTTGGTTGAACTCCAATTTGATCATTCACAACTTATCACACAACAAACAAAATGAAGACACCAAAATCACCCCCGAGATATCTTTTCTAGAAGATTCCAACAGTTCCATAACATGGGAAATGGTTGCATAAGATTTGCATAGTCCTTATGGATTGATGTGTTCTTCTCGGCTTTCTCGGGTACGGGTACCTTTCTCCGTGCAACTCGTGAGAGAACTTGTGATTGCTAAGCTGTTTGGATCTCGTCCTGTTTTCAGTACACAAAATTCACTTTGTATTTTTGAAAACTATGGAATGAAAAGAGGATGAAATGAAATGGGTGTTTTCCATGTGGGTCATTCTTGTTTAATGCTTTAGCAGTAAAATAATGTGCCTTTGAGATGCTTATTTATTTATTTATTTATTTATTTATTTAGTTAGTTAGTTTTTCTTTACTTCCTCATGCAATACATGTATCATGTCATGTCATAAATCTGTGCATCAAAGTTGAAATTGGTGTGTACGCTGTATCATGAATTTATTTTTGTAACAGATTTAATTGATTGTTGAATCTTTAGGGATGGTTAAGCTTTTCTCAGTTAGAATATTACATTTAAGAGTAATCTTGTCAGAGCATGATATCAAAGACTTTCAGAGCCATGTCTTAAATCAGAAATGTAAATAATTAAATAAGTAAGTAAAAGGAGAATAATAACATTGAAGAATTCATTATGAACATGGATTCATCACTTTGACAAAAATGCAAGATCAATCAAGTACCTGAACAAGTAAAAGTGCTTGTAGAATAAATCAGTATTAGTAAACCATAAAGAAAGGATTGTTTTTTTCTATATTTTAATTTGTAATATTGGTTGAGTTTCAAAGCACATCCTGTTGTTGGTTAATTGCCTCTAAAATAAAATAAAATAAATTAAAGATGAAAAAAAAGACAAAAAAGACAAAAAAGAAAAGTGTTGATTGTTACATCACATCATATATCCAGTTTTGTGGACCATTGTCTTTTTGGCTCATGCTTGAGTTCATCATTATGACACACTATACTATTAAGAAAACTTTTCA
The DNA here is from genome assembly GCF_059467195.1 of Physcomitrium patens. Taxonomy (NCBI): domain Eukaryota; kingdom Viridiplantae; phylum Streptophyta; class Bryopsida; order Funariales; family Funariaceae; genus Physcomitrium; species Physcomitrium patens. Next base: position 9,849,769 of record NC_143432.1, read on the forward strand.
TTTAAAAACACATGAATAAACCAAACATGAAAATAAAAATAAAAATGTGTGACATATCTTCAATAAGTAATAGCAACTTTAAGATAATTTTGACATCCAAACCCCACAATCTCATTAATAATTTGAATTTTCTTTTGTTGACATATCTTTAGGACCACATTTATTAAGGGAATTGTTGGGTGGACACTCTCCTTTCATTGCCTAAACACTTCCCACATACATCCCCCCCCCAAAAAAAGTTCCAATACACACATATTCTAATTTTAAAGAATTTCATTATTACATATACAAGAAAAACCAAAAAAAACTAAAAATCAAGAACAAAATTAGATGATACATGGATTTGTGTAACAAACGCAAGACTCAACTTGTTCACAAGACTCCACAACTCATTATTAATATCATGATCATCACCACCATCACCCAAAAAAAGACAAGAAAAATAGGTGCCATTTCATGTTCAGAGAATTGTATTGCATGGTGGAGAGATGGGACTCAATGCATTGGAACGCTGAGTCTTAGTAAGCTCTTCTTTTATTTTATTCTATTTTGCCCCTCATTGTACATCCTTCTGGAAGTTTCTGGCCCTGAAGGGGCACATTACATTTGGAACCTGACACAGGAGGGTGCGAATACACCACACAGATTCTGCCATATTATGACCCCATGTTGTTGCGGAACTGTCCACCATGTTGGATGTGGGTGTTGGTGTGAATGAGGGGGTGCTTCCATGGAAGGGAGGAGCCCATTTCCCCCATTTCCTCAACCCCATAATTGGGTTCTGCAGAAGGAACCAATTTTATCATTTTTTTATACAATTTATTAAGGTATCAACAAAAATTTCTCATTTTATATATATATATATATTTTTTTTTGTATTGGTCATGTGGGTAGGAAAGAGAGGACAGTGGCAGGCAGGTACATACATCACTGCTCCAGTGGCTTGTACATTGAACTAGGACTTGCCACAGCCCTGGATTTCATTTCCTTCATTTCCAGTTGGAAAGGTTATGTGTAGAACTAATCAGAACTTCATGATATTGGAGCTTCTAAAACTCTCAAATTAGTAAAAGGAAAAAGCATTTCTTTGTGCACGAAATTAGGGTTATGGGTCCTCTCTGGTTTCTTCCAGTTGGGGTCATTAAGCATTTATGATTGGGAACTGTGTGTGGTTACTTGGTTGCAATTCCTTCAGAAGCATCCAAAGCATTAAAAATAAAGATAAAAATTCTCTGCTCACTGTGTCAGTAACAATTCATTACATATCCATTTTTTTTTGATATTTTTCTTTCAACGCATACATACAAACATAAAAAATAAAAAAATCATGAAGAGAGTTGAGGGGCCTTACTGTAATGGATATTGAACTGTAGAGATTTCCACCATTATTCTTCAACGCCTATCATCCATAAAACGATGAACAGACACGCTTGGTTCCGGCGATTATTCATTCATCCAGCCACATCATCGAACGTTCGTGCCACGCTGTCTGTGGGTCGCACAGTCCACGCAGACGCCGGGGCTTGACAATTCATCAATGAGAAGAATATGCACTCCACGTCGGATCATTCCACGGCGATCGGGGTCCGAACTCGTCCCCTCTTAACTCTCATTAATGAAGCGCATTAGTCTCAGATGAGTATGGTGATGTGAGGATTAGAATGGAGCCGTTCGTTGCGTTCTCCAGAGTTCCCATTGAAGTTCCCTTGTGTGCATGCAAGTTGTTCCCAATTTGTAACTTGCCCGCCGTGTCTTGTGGTCATGGCATTGACGTGCTTCGCGCTGTTTTCCTACACCATCGGCTCTCGCTCCGTTGCAGCTCCAGCTTCAGCTTCGATCGTCTCTTGCTCCTCGCAACGTTCGCTAATAAGGCACCGGGTATCGGTAGCGGATATTTTAATTCGTCGTGGTTCAGAAGATATGAAATATGCTTGGATCGGAGCCTTTAGCGACCATTTTTTGGACCTTCTTTGCTATGTTGAGAGGACTTTGTTGTGTTGAGTTCTTTGTTGCTGGCTGTGCGCGCGCTGAGCTGAGAAGTGCAGCTTAGGTTTTGGCTCCATTGTTAGGAGGTGGAATGGTGTGTGGAAGAAGTGAGAAATTTATCGTGGTTGTGGAATTGAATGGGCAGGGGGTCACGAGGGGAGGGGAGGGCCGCGTCTGGCATTGCTGAAATCAATGCAGTGTGGAAATTCGTGCTCGATTTCGTGATTTGACGGGGTGGAGTTTGAGTGTTGACTGATTGCTGCTAGAGATTGCTTGTTTCACGTGCGTTGCGCTGTTTTCCGTGGTCGAGACAATGCGTGTGGCCGTAGGTTGTTGATTGGGGAGGAGTTTTTGCGGAGTTGTCAATGGTTGTTGTCGAGGTGCAGCGGAGATTTGGCTATCTGGCGGTTCAATGCTTTACTTGCTGCTTCTTTCGAATAAGCTGTGAAGGGGGGAGTTGTCCGAAGGTGTGGCAAAGAGCTTCGGGTGCTGCAGATGGTCGCTGTTGTCCAAATGGACGCACTGCCCTCAGCTTCGGAGTTTTTTGACATTCTTGACAATGTCTATGTTCATTGGCGTTTATTCGACCGAGGATTGATGGTTTCGTTTCGCCGCTGATGCATTTTTAGATTCCAATTCCTGTCCGTGTTGAAGAATTTTTGCGGCAGTACCTTGGAAATGGCGGAGCGCAGCATGTATAGTAGCGGGTACTAGAACCTTTCAGGAGCTGCGGATAGGGATGTGTCTCTTGTGGATATTTACAGAGGAGATTCACTACTACAGAGCTTTGGTCTAAAGTTACCCAAGATGGGCTGAAAGTTCTCAAGGTTCGGTTTTCGTGGACTGGAGTAGCAACGATGTTGAAAGTCTAGTACATTTCCTATGCACTTCTTTCAGTGCTGTAGCAAGCCGTTTTAGATCTCTATACATCTTTTAAGATTTTGGCGAGGAATTCAGTGACTCCGGCTGAGGTACTCCAACAAAGATGTTGGATACCACGGAGCAAGTGCCATTGGATCCATTGAGAAGCGGAACGCCTGCGAAGCATCATCAAGCGCAGCTCGCAGGTCTCAAACGTCTATCGGCCCGTGCAAGCGCAGGGCCCATTACTCCACCAGGCACCCGCCGAGTCTTCTTCTCCTTCTCTGCTTATGCCCGAAGCGTCCTTGACAAACTGAAGAAGTGCAAAGTTCCCATAGCTGAAGGCCTCTCCGACGAAGAGTTTGAGAGGATCGAAGCAACATATGGAATCACATTTCCGCCAGACTTGAAAGGGATACTCCATGAGGGTCTTCCTGTGGGGGCGGGCTTTCCCAACTGGCGAGCTGGTAACCGTGACCATCTTAGTATGCGCATCAACCTACCCGTAGTTGGGCTTTTGCGTGAAGTCGCCAATTCAAGTTTCTGGTGGAAAGCATGGGGTCCTAGACCTAAGGACATTAATCAAGCTGTCAGGATTGCGCGTTCTGCTATACGAAAGTCTCCAATTCTCGTCCCTATGTATGGTCACTGTTATATCCCGTCTTCGCCAAATCTCGCCGGCAATCCTGTTTTCTTTGTTTACCAGAAAAATGCTGTCTACTGTGGGTACGATGTCGCAGACTTTTTTAATCGTGAAGCTTTCCTCTCACACAAATTTGAGTTCGGTGATTTAATGTATGACATGGGAAGTTTCAGAAATGAGAAAAGTATTGAAGGTGGCGCTCTAGAACATGCTAATAGGGATGTCGATTTTGAGCCTGTGCACCGTAGCTCGCACTCTTCATCAGGGACAGATGTTTCAGAGGCGTCAGGGTCTGGGAGTTCTAGCAGCGAAGGAGAATCTTGGGGTCGAAGTCTGGACGTTCTTGCCAAGAAGACTGAGTTCTTGGTGAGCCCGCTCAAGAGAAATCTTCAGAATGAAGGTGGAGGCCGGCAGCTAAGCTTTTCAAGAGGTTTTGATAGGCAACCACAAGATACTCACACTCCACAAGGTTTTGGGAGCTACGATGACATTCTGCGGTATTCTCACATCGTCGAGAAGGCCCTTCCTCTAAAGGTTTTGGAGAATGTTTGTATGGCTCCAGAGGATGCTCGAACTCCTCGACGTATCGAATTTTGGAGCGATCTCGCTGATAAGGTGCATAAGCAAATTTTTTCACGAGTTGAAGGTTTCTCTTCACCTCGAAGACAGGATTTCAATTTATTGAAGCCAAGGACTGATTCCACGAATGAGAATCTCGAAGAACAGGATGGAATCAAGCCGTCGAAGTGGTTAAACGTATACTTGGACGAAATATCTCTGGTTCTTCGGCAGGGCGGTTGGCGCGAGGATGATATAAACGACATGATCGTTTCAGAATCTCCATCAAAGCGCTGGAACCAGCAGCACGATTCGGAGGTGAGAGACCGTTGCGTTATGCCTCGACTCTGTCTGGCTTTTACATTGTCTGCACCCGTATGCTGTCATTGGCCTCCTTGTACTGTTTGTCAAGACTTCATGAGAAATATGAGCCTTCTATTGAACCTTTTACTTCTCTTCCCTATTCTCTTTGTATATGGAGGTGTTCGATTAGGTTGTGCCTTACCTGAGGGTTACCTGAAAATGACCTCGAAAACAAGTAATTAGTATCTCAGCTGTTCGCTATCCAGAATCTGAGAAGCAAAACTAATCAGTTGAAAGAAAAAGATTCTACTTTATCACTTCACTCATTCATAGAGATCCTTTAATGTATGCAGGCAGTTCTGGTTTCCTTGGCCAGGGAAGTGGAGTTACTCTCTACTTCACTTAAAAGGGCCGGATGGAGCGTCCCTGATGTGACCGAAACCATGAAAATGGGACTGGGTACACGTACATAGGATGTTACAAATCTACAGGCATTTTACTGTGCATATGCATGAATTGTAGTCTGAAGCCCATATCTTGGCCAGAGAATTAGCACATGATCATCTACCCCACGACTATGTTCCTAAACAATATGGGAACGTTGACGTTATTTGGGCGAATGAGGAGTGGAGCGAGTATGTATGGGCGAAAGCGGCCTTTCCTGTATGCTGAAGAAGAGAGGATTCAAGCGTTTTACTTAAGTGCCGCCTCCTAAACCATCATACCTTTTGTTCAATTCGTTGAAGGTGTACAATGCTGCTGTGGGGTGGAGTGCCATAACAAAATGCCAACCTACTGAATATCGTGACATAATCTAGGACCATGTGCCATCAGTTGATATCGAAGATTTCTGGCTGTTTGTGAATTTCTGTGCTCTTTGTACACTCCGTTGGAGCAGAGCATGCTCACATACAAAGACTCCACAATTGGAGCTTATTAAGTTACCTGGATTTTTTTATTTTATTTTTTTATTTGTTTATTTCCCAGCTTTCTTCTAGTCAAACTAGGAGTTGAAATTTTCATCTAGCATATTTTTACGACTGGATGAGTTTCTTGACCCCTTTACATGCAGGGGGTTGCAGTTAAACCTCAGCGGATTATCGCAGATATTAAAAGGGTTCTGATTAGAGTAGTGAGTCAGAAAGCCCATGTGAAAGTACAATTTTTTCCTCATTTCGGCGGGGCGTTCGTCGGAAGTTTCCCAGTGTGAGGGCTTGTACAGCATTGATACCTTTGAAGCCCATTGGGTGACTGTACATCCTGTGAGCACTTTGCTTCAATAAAGTATGCTCATCCGCTATTTAGAAGCAATTGGAGCTTCCCTGCTGACGTACATCATTTCACAAGGTCATTGTTTGTCGAATTTCTACATAATCTTATGTGAGGTTGATCTTTCCTACCCTGTGACATTCTACTTAGAGGTTTGACCCCTACGTGAGGCTCATATTGCGATAGTTTGAATTGAAATTTTGTGAGGGTGTTTGTCCTCCTGATATGGTGTGAGTTCGTTTTCTTGTCAACACACTGACCCATTTGTGTGTCGCAGATGCAGTTCCTTTGCTAGTCACTTAAATTACTGAGCAGGGAATGCCTGCATGCCAATGTCAATGCTGAACTTGGTGCAACTTGATGGCCTGTCCCTCTTGCTTATGCTCGAGTTTTACAGACTTGTTACCTTACCTGTGTGCAATACTCAAAATGTTAGAAAAGTGAACAAAAATGGCCGAACTATTTCATCAATCAGCCGCTCATGATTTCCAGTTGATCTTGTGTGTAACATAATTTTGCTATATACCGAGATAATTAAGGTATAACGAGTAGAACTTGAAGGTCTCGCATCCTTAAAATGTTCCAAGCTTCAGAGGCTTATGGGATGTAGTACATGTACTTTTGCATATCATTTTCAAGGTTTCAATAAAAAATCCAACATTCTTCTCTAAGCTTTGTAAATTGACGGAAGAAATATACATATATATATATATATATATATATTTATAAATATATATAAACGAATGTTTTTGGTGTAGTTGACTTGTTCAATTAGCATAATCCAGATATGATCAGTCATGAAGAGAAGTACTAAGCTAGTTACAACTTTAATAAGAATGTTTGTTGATTTAAAGGTACATATGAATGATGGTGATAGATGAGCAATTAAAAGCTATGATTGTGTATATTTAAAACTAAACTGATAAGTTATTTCTATAAAATATTACTTAGATTATAACACATTGTTCTATCAACTTTAGACAAATCTTAAATAAATCCTAAGAAATTAATAAAGAAATCTTGAACGATCTCCATTAAACTCTTAAGCAAATCTAAACATATTGTAATTAAACTATAAATAAATATGAACAAAATCCTAATCAAATCTTAAAGAAACTGTAACTAAATTTTATAAACCATGAAAAAAATATTAAGAAAATTTTAATTTTAAGTAGCAACTTGAATAAATTACAACTCCTAATTGCAATGTTGGACTGAAAATAAATTTTACAAACTACTTCATAAATTAATATTGGATAAGGTTACAAAATTTGATATAGATTAGATTTGCATTATAAAGATAAAGTACTAAATTTTCTACTCATGATACTTAACTCTCCTATTTTAGATTGAAGATGAATACTAATAGAAAATTCTTGCAATTTAGCCATTAAATTTTGCTTAAACTTTGTGTGTAGCTTCAATATTGCAAATTTATTCAATGTCTTAAAATATCCACTTTTACAATGATTTGACCATTAGATTTTAAAAAAGAGTAGGTAACTTCAATTGTACTTTTTTAATACTCTATATATTTGCTAACCAATATTGTACAAATAAACCATTGAACTTCACAACAAATCAAGAACTTCTTTTCTTACTTGCACAATACTATATGCATAAAAATTAAATCATATATCATTATTAGATTTTCAAAAACCTAACAAAAAATCACCATAGCCTATTTCAGCTTTTAAACTACAATGCTTTTAAAACTTATATTTTCTTCTCTCATATTAGAGTTTATCTACATTAAAATCCTACAAATCTTCTACTCTTAGAAAGATCTAAAAATCTTTCTTCTAATCTCACACTTAATCTCCAAAAGAACCCCCTCTCTCCTTTCTTTAATATTGTATGCTTGTTTTTATGTGCATGGATTTGATTTTAACCTTGTCGTACAAATGGTCCTCCTCTAATATCAATCTAGTCTTTTTATGGTAATTTTTATAAAATTTTATTTAAAAATTTAATCTAAAAATAATTAAATAGGTTGTATGCTTATTCCATCTTAATTTAATGTATTGATAGTCCTACAAATTAAGTAGAAGTTGTTTTTATAATAAAGATTGAATAAAAAATTAAAATTTTGATAATAGTTAATCTAGTAGTTATGATTTAAAAAAAAAAATCTTTGCAATTAAGTCCATTCTACATGTTTTATTTTTCATCCATTCTTTCACCTAATAAATGAGTTTCAACACTATAATGTAAATGATTGTATTATTAAACAAATGTTAGAATGCTTTTACTACTGAACTTTTATTAACTTCTTAGTTATTATGTATAATTAATAATAATATTAAGATACTACCACATGTCATGCTTTAAGATAATGTAACATCATATTAGTATCTTTATCTCTATATGAATTTAGGAAATTTAGAAAAATTTATTAATCTTATACTATAAAAAATCCTTGCAATACCTACATCTAACTTAATGATTATAAAATAATATAGTAGATTTAAAGAAATTTACTCAATTTCTCTTTGGATGGTAAAAAAATAAAGAAATGAAAAAAACATATTTCAAAAAAAATTCTATCTTTCCTATGATTTTTGATATCAACATCATAAAAAAAAAAAAAAAAAAAAAAAAAATGATCTTCTATGATAATTCTATTTTTTTAATTTCTAGAATAATATTAAATTTTGAGACTTAAAAATAATAAACATGAAGCTTAATGAAAGATAGAACTTCTATTTGTATTTGTATGAGTGGTATTTTATACTTGTATGAGTTTATAATATTTTATTATATTTTTCTTCAAGAAAAAAAAATAGAATTAATTTTGAATATATTTTTTTACAAATAATTTAAAATAAGTTAATGGATTATTAATTTTGAAAAATTCTAAAAATTTTATATTTTAATATTTTTATTTAATTCTTTTTCTTTCAATTGATTATATACTTTTTATTATCAATATTATTAATGTTTTTTTTAGCTTAAATATAATTTATAGCACTCTGTACAAGTGTTAGGGACATAGTCCTTAGACCTTTCTAGAGACAAGTTTCTAGAACCTTCTAGAAAGAAGTCTCTAGAAACTTCCAAAAGATTCCTTGAATATTTTCTTAGAATATTCTTCAAAGATTCCCTAAAGATTCTTTGAAGATTCCCTAAAGATTCCCTTAGAAGATTCTAGAAGATTCTTAGAATATTCTAGTAGATTCTAGGAAGTTACTTAAGAAGCTTCCTAGCTCTTGGGTAGTTGCTCGAGAAGCTTCACAGTTCTTGGGAAGCTTCTTGATGCGCTTCCTTAGAACCATAGGCCAGTAGTATATATAGGAGTCGAGGCTGAAGAGTTCTTCAGTCTCGACAACACATCTCTTGGAGTTCTAGCTCACCTTTCTAGTGTTGTTCTTGTACTCATCTGTTTAATCTAGTTCTGCCACTTCTTCTTGAACTTCTTATTAGATTTCAAGTCTGTATTTTGTGTCCGTGACAGTTTGTCGAGACTACACTAACTTGAGATATCAGAGCTAGTTCTTTCTTAGTAGAGTGTGGATTACCCCTCTACTTGAAGGTATATTAGCATTTTTTTAGAGGTTGCGGATTACCCTCCTCTAAACTGATATTTTCTCAATCACAATATCAGAGCTTAGTTCTTTGAGGCAGAGAGTTGACTACCCCTTTCCTTGGAGATACTTGAGCGTTCTAAGGGTTGCGGATTACCCTCTCTTGGACTGATATTAATTCCTTCTTTTTGTTTAGCATAGCTAGTAGAAAAGACTTTTAACATCGATTTCAGAGGTTTGCCTTCTTGATAGAGTGCGGATTACCCCTCTTCTCGAAAGCATTGAGGCATTTTTAGATGTTGTGGATTACCCTCCTCTAAAACTGAAATCGTTTAGTGTTTTTTTTTTTTTTTTTTTCTCCGAGTAGGTGACAGGTAGTGCTACAATTTTCTCCAAGAGACTTAGCAATTTCTTCTTCTCTCAAAATTTTTCCATCTATTCTCTAAATATGGAAGTAGACCAGGTCATAGACAGTGCATCTCCACAAGTAGACAATAGAGTGGCAACTCTTGCAGATCTTCAAGCTCTTATGAATAGTGTACGAAAGGAGATTGCATTTCTTCGCAATCCAAGTAAAGAACCTCAAATTGATCTAGTGACCGAAGAAGCTAGACGCGAAATTCATAGCCTACAACAAGAGATTATTCGACTAAGAGAAGCAAGACATGTGTCACATACGACCCCTATAGATACTTCAAGGATTAGTACAAAAGAACCAAAAGCGAGTATGCCAGACAAGTTTGACGGAACAAGAGCCAACTTTCGAGGTTTTGTGCAACAAGTACGGCTTTATCTACGCCTATATCCTTCTCGTTATCCGAATGGATTTATCCAGGTTGCTTTCATAGGTACTCTTCTATCAGGAAATGCTCGCTCTTGGTTTGCTCCACTATTGGAGAAGGATTCTCCAATATTGTACGACCTAGAGGCTTTCATAGAGAGACTTACTGCTGCGTTTGGAGATAGCGATCGAGAAAGAGTGGCTGAAAGAAAGATACAAAATCTGCGACAAGGATCACATTCTGCTGCAATCTATACTGCAGAATTTCAACAGCTTACATGTGATCTTGATTGGAATGATAAGACGTTCATGACACGATTTCGATATGGACTGAGAGATGATGTCAAGAACTTATTGATCACCATGCCTAAGGCGGATACTTTAGAAGAACTTATATCTCAGGCAATTATTTGTGACAACCGCCTCTTTGAATTACGACAAGAAAGACGATCAGGCTGGAGAAATGATGGAGCATTTGCTACATTTTCAAAAGGTCCAGAGAATCACTCCATAGATCCTGAACCCATGCAAATTAATGCGGTACGTTTCAAACCCCTCACAGCTGAGGAAAGGAAGCGACAGTTTGAACAAAACTTGTGTTTATATTGCGGAGAAGCGGGCCATAAAGCTGTAGATTGTCGGAAGAAAGAGAAGCCTCAAACAACAAGACTTAGGAGTACAAGCATGCAGGAAAACAAGGACGCCCAGCCACAATAGGGACCGTGCGGCTGGACATCTCAACATCCAAAATTAATCAAGGTCCCTTTCTCTCAGCTCAACCTTCAGATTGCTTTATGGTACCTTTACATCTGGGTATTCAAGAACTACAAGTCGATGCTTTATTAGACTTGGATGCATCCGCTTGCTTTATAGATGAAGAGTTTGCCAAGCTTCACAATATTTCTCTTGTAAAGAAACTTAAGCCTGTCCATGTAGAAGTCATAGACGGACGACCATTGTCTTCGGGCAATGTTATCCATGAAACTAAACCATTGAAGGTACGTCTTGAAAACCATGAAAGCAATATTATGTTTAATGTTATCAAGACCCCTTCATGTCCTATCATTTTGGGACTATCTTGGCTTGATAAATATAATCCATTGATAGATTGGAAGTTGCAGAAAGTGACATTTCCAACAAACTCCTTGAAGGTGGAATCTGCCAAGACAATGTCTAGAAACAAATCCTTGTTTATAGGTGCAAGGGCTTTCATGAAGGAAGCCAAGCAAAATACACCTCTTGTCATCTTCGCAACTCCGACTCGAGAAGATGCAACTCCGACTTTGGTTATTCCAAAGCAGTATGAAGAATTCAAAGATGTCTTTGAAAAGAAGAATGCTGATATGCTGCCAGAGCATCGACCCTATGATTGTGCCATTGAATTGCAAGAAGGAGCACAACCACCTTTTGGACCAATCTACAATTTGTCGCAGACGGAGTTGATTGAGTTGCGGAAGTATATTGACGAGAATCTAGCCAAGAACTTCATCTGTCATTCGAAGTCGCCAGCTGGGGCACCAATCTTATTTGTGAAGAAGAAGGATGACTCACTACGGATGTGCGTGGACTATCGAGGTCTCAACAAGGTGACAAAAAAGAATCGCCATCCACTGCCTTTGATCTCTGGTCTTCTAGAACAACTTGGGCGTGCAAGGATCTTTACAAAGATTGACCTAAGGGGGGCTTACAACCTTGTGCGAATTAAGGAAGAAGATGAATGGAAGACAGCGTTCCGAACAAGGTATGGCCATTTTGAATACAATGTCATGCCATTTGGTCTTACTAATGCTCCAGCGGTCTTTCAACACATGATGAATGACATCTTTCGAGAGCATCTAGATGATTTTGTTGTCATCTATCTAGATGATATTTTGATATTTTCTAAGAACGAGAAAGAACATGAGAAGCACGTTCGTCTGGTACTCAAAAAACTACGGGAGCGAGGACTCTATGCCAAATTGGAGAAGTGCTTATTTCACCAAACTGAGATGGAGTTTTTGGGATTCATCGCGACTACGGAAGGCTTGAAGATGGATCCAAAGAAGGTGGAAGCAATCATGTCTTGGGAAGTTTCGAAGACGGTTAGGGACGTACAATGTTTTCTTGGATTTGTTAACTACTATCGGATCTTCATCAAGAATTATTCTCAAGTTGCTGCCCCCCTCACTCGGTTAACGTGTAAGGACAAGCTCGAATGAGGACCTATCGCAGAAAAAGCATTTCAAGATTTGAAGATGGTATTTACTACAGCTCCAATCTTGGTACATCCGGACTTTACAAAGGCCTTTTATTTGGAGACAGATGCGTCGGATTTTGCTTTGGGAGCTGTACTTTCACAGATGGGCGTAGATGAGAAGCTCCATCCAGTTGCGTTCTATTCTCGAAAATTCTCTGCTGCTAAGATCAACTATGAGATCCACGATAAGGAACTCCTTGCTATAGTAGATTCTTTCCAAGAGTGGCGCCACTTTCTCGAAGGAACTGCACATCCAGTGACCGTATATACGGATCACAAGAATTTGGAGTATTTTATGTCGGCTCGGATTTTGAATCGGCGTCAAGCCTGGTGGAGTATGTCGCTATCCAGGTTCGACTTTGTTATTACTTATCGACCTGGGAAGCAACAAGGGTTGTCCGATGCATTATCAAGGAGATCATATCTCGCGCCAAAGGCTGGAGATGCAGCATTTGATCAACAGTGCACGACATTGTTGAAGCCAGAGAAATTTCGGCTCAACGCAGCTATTGTACCAATTGATGCTGACTTCCTCGACCAGGTACGGGCCGCAACCATTGAAGATTCTCTAGCCCTTGATATCAAGCAACATGCTAGTGATGATAAATTCAAGATGAAAGGAGATCTAGTATATTTCGAAGAGCGGTTGTATATCCCAAAAGGGCCAACACGACTCCGAGTTCTTCAATCTCGTCATGACTTTCCAGCTGCAGGACATTTTGGATTCAATAAGTCCTTGGAACTTATTTCCCGCGATTTCTGGTGGCCTCAAATGTGGAAGGATGTGAAAGATTTTGTTGTATCTTGTGACATTTGTTCAAGATCCAAAAACCCTCGACATCGGCCTTATGGACTTCTACAGCCATTGCCTATTCCGCGCCGACCATGGTCTTCGGTTTCCATGGACTTTATTACAGATCTACCACCATCGAATTCATTTGACAGCATTTTTGTTGTCGTAGACCGGCTTACAAAGATGGCACATTTTGTCCCTTGCAAGAAGACATCGTCAAGCGAAGACACAGCAAGACTCTTTCTTGATAATGTGTATCGATATCATGGTCTACCAGATGATATCGTATCGGATCGAGGAACCCAGTTTGTGTCAAAGTTTTGGAAATCTCTTTTTGAAATATTGAAGGTGGATATCAAGCTTTCTTCGGCATTTCATCCTCAAACGGACGGCCAAACAGAACGGATGAATCAAGTTTTAGAGCAATATTTACGTTGCACCATCAACTATCAACAAGATGATTGGGTCGCATATCTACCGCTAGCTGAGTTCGCATATAACAACACCCTTCATGCGTCAACTCAACAAACGCCATTCTTTTCCAATTATGGATACCATCCGAAGCTTGACTTATGGAGTTCGTCAACGATTAACAATCCGGCAGTTGAAGGATTGGTGAAGGAGCTTTTGTAGCTTCAAACTACATTGAAGCTTCAATTGTAAACTGCCCAAGAATCTTACAAGGCGTCCGCGGACAAATTTCGGAATCAGGCACCTAAATTCACGATTGGAGACAAAGTTTGGCTGCTTCGACGAAATATTAAGACCAAGCGGCCATGTGACAAATTGGACTATCGGAGATTGGGACCATTTGTTATCCAGAAGCAGATCAATCCTGTAGCGTATCGTCTGGAGTTACCAGCTACTATGAAGGTACATCCTGTCTTTTATGTTTCTTTGTTGGAGCCTTATTGAGAATCGTCTTTTCCTGGAAGAGTACAATGTCCACCACCTAGCATAGAAATAGAGAACCACGAAGAATACGAGGTGGAAAAGGTCCTAGATTCACGGCAAAGACGGGGTAAATTAGAATACTTTGTACATTGGAGCGATTACGATATTAATGAACGAACATGGGAGCCGGCCGAAAATCTCGCGAATGCGCCACAAAAGGTACAGGAGTTTTATCGACGATATCCTGAGAAACCCAAGCCGGTTTGACGATAGCTTCTTACTGAAGCTTGCTCATCCAGAAAATAGAAAAGAGGAGAGATCACCACCAAAATCCATAATTGATGTAGTCATTCTCTCCAAGATAGCGTAGAACTTTGTTAGTAGCCCAAGTTTGTTCTTATTGTTTTAGCCTTTGAATATGGATAGCCAAGATACTACACTTGTCATGTCATCTCAAGCAACTAGCTCACGAAGACGACCGCGAGATGAAGAACCGCCTGCACCACGACGACGTCGAAGGATTCCGAGCAACAGATCGCTGGTGATTGTATTTGAGGTCGAACCTGCCTACAATGGTCAGCCAGAAGGAGTGTTTGCAGGAGAATTTCACAATGAAGACACGGAGGTTCATACTTGGTCAGAAGTTGAAGGCGTGGGCCACTACCGTTGGCTTCAAGGACCATTGAATCACTTGCCTCGTGAACAACAATTGGAGTTCATAGCAAAGGTTATGCGACAGATCTTCATTTTCTTGCGTTGGTATTGATTGACGATAACATTGCTTCTCGGAGACCTCGAAGCTAAAGGAGGAGGTGATGTTAGGGACATAGTCCTTAGACCTTTCTAGAGACAAGTTTCTAGAACCTTCTAGAAAGAAGTCTCTAGAAACTTCCAGAAGATTCTTTGAATATTCTCTTAGAATATTCTTCAAAGATTCTCTAAAGATTCTTTGAAGATTTCCTAAAGATTTCCTTAGAAGGTTCTAGAAGATTCTTAGAATATTTTAGTAGATTCTAGGAAGTTACTTAAGAAGCTTCCTAGCTCTTGGGTAGTTGCTCGAGAAGCTTCACAGTTCTTGGGAAGCTTCTTGATGCGCTTCCTTAGAACCATAGGCCAGTAGTATATATAGAAGTCGAGGCTGAAGAGTTCTTCAGTCTCGACAACACATCTCTTGGAGTTCTAGCTCACCTTTCTGGTGTTGTTCTTGTACTCATCTGTTTAATCTAGTTCTGCCACTTCTTCTTGAACTTCTTATTAGATTTCAAGTCTGTATTTTGTGTCCGTGACAACAAGTAGGAAGTCTTTTTAACTTCAATAAATTGTAATTAGACTCTATTTTATTTGCTTTATTAGTAGTATATGTATTGCATATGCAACAATTAGTTGAATATCATTATTTATGTAACATTTTATTGTAAATTCAAATAATTATTAGTAAAGCTTTAAATTGGTTATTCCAATTATTCTACAAATTTTTCTAATTATTCTTTAAATATAAAGTTTTATGTAATTTAATATAACTTATATTAAAATTTAGCAAGTGGAATTGTTTAATTAATTTAGATTTTTATATAAATATAAATTGACGTACATATATATATATATATATATATATATAATTTAATTTTTATAATAAAAAATTTGATTTTTTCAATTTCGAATTATAATAAATAATAATACAATGAAAAAATTTTAGTTAGAAAAAACTATGATAATTGTTTTTAGACAAGATTATATATATATATATATATATATATATATATATATATATATATATATATTATTCCTTGATTTCACATAAATTCTCAAGCATTAAATTATAATATTATTCACATTCATCATATTATGCAAAATAATGAGTTTCAATAGTTTTTTAAATTGATAAAGAAATAATTTATATCAAGATTATGAACCAAGAAAATAACCTTATATACAACATACCTCATATTTTGGTATTTGAATGTGTAGAAGAAACACTAAGACTATTTAAAATGTCAATTTATAAAAATTTATTAAAAATTAATGTTATTATATCTACTTATACAAAGTTTTTTACTTATTTAATTATTGTTGAAATTTATTGTAGACACCAATAACTTAATTTTTAATATTATAGTTGAATACATTTAACAATGGAATTCAATAAGTTGCATCTTATTGATAAACGTTGTAATTGCAAGTTCAACTCATTAACCAAATCAATATACAAGCGATGGATTTTTAAAATTAAGTTTATTAAAATAATAATAATAATAATAATAATAATAATAAAAAATCATTCTAATGAAAAGAATATCTTCATGTTATTTGAATACCAAGACATTAACACACATCTTTATTGTCTATGAAGATACAATTCAAATCACACATTTGTCGATGCAATTAGGAGTCAAACAAAATCCAGTACAGATCCATTTGCATTGCATTGCATTGCATTTCATTTCTTGTTGATATTAGCAGCTTCAAAACAAAATGAAGGTCACACAATTTTGTGAAAATGCAGTAAAACACTCCACTCCAAATTTGAATGCAAAAACTCACATAATTCATAAATCAACTATTACTTGAACAATGGAAACAATGATGTGGGTTCAATTGCCCATGAGTAGTAACAATCAATGGATGAGGTTGAAATTGTCAGACCTCATCTATACATGCACACACAAACACACACTCTGCAATACCTCAATACATTCAGCCTTCCAAGTCTCAACAACTGGCACCCTCGCAAGAACTAATGCCAGCTCAGACATGCTACCTAATCCATTTTCTGCAACCTTACCTTGGTCTTAATGCAGCTTCTTTAGCTACTGATACTCCGTGTGTTATCCCTATCAGTGCAGCTAGCTCCGCTTCACAAGCTGCCAATTCCTGTACAGCCTGGATCGGACTCCGGGCTTTTTTTTTGAACTCTTTTCGAGGCTTTTACGGGGACAGCACATGGTGACACATGTTCATTGGAATATTTACAACTGCAACATCAGTTTCTTCTGGGACGGAAACAAACCCACCTGATCAGTGTTTGTCGATCAGGTTGCTGGTTAACTCGAAGATGTTGAGAGGATTGGTGAAGTTCCAGCATGGTTCGATAATGGAGTCTGATCGCTGGCGCTTCACCTGGTTTCCTGCAATGCTGGGATTGTAGACGTGGAGAGTGAAGCAGATTTTTTGCTCGTTTGTTGCGGAGATAAACTGCAGTTATGGAAGCCACCAACTGTTGCATGAGGCTAGTTTGTTGTGTGCATCGCATGTTGGAGTGGGGGAAAGCCACCTAGTCTTCAGGTTCACACTGTCGATCAGTGCGAATGTATCCATATGTATCGGAACGGCGACAAGGTTGTGTTGGCCTCGTGCCTAATGGCTCTAATGAATACCTTTTTCGCAAAGTATCAAAGATCTGTCTCCCAAACGTTTCCCGTTCTGGTTCCCTATTTTTGTAAGTCAGAGGGGTTGACACAATGGATCAGGTTACCATCCCCGTTTCTGGAACAAGATTGAAGTTTGGTTAGTGGAGAAATTTGAAGAGATTCAATTATACGACCCTAAACGATGATTAACGATACTTTCTAGCAGCGAAATGTTCGTTAATCATGTGAATTTTAATTCCCTGAAAATGGCCCGCTAGTAACGTTGATCCATACCAGCAGTGCAATGTGTAACATTGGTCGTGCTTTGAAGTTAAGCCTGCGACGTTAACACTCGCCTGAGTTGGCGCACACTTTCATGTCAACCCTTGGTTTCTTCGAACAACTCTTTGCTTACTATAAAACCCTTTCCCTGCTCACACATATTCCACATTTCAGACAATCCTTTAGGTTTGCAATTGGACTTATTTTTAGTCATTTCTAGATTATCAAACTCCTCTCTAAATACTTTAATTTGCAATGGCTTCTTCAATGACTACTCGTACTTGCACTAGTGCTTCTCGCCTTCGTGCCCATTGCATATTCCCAGCAGGTACCACGAATCTAGCTCTTTCATTCGTAGTGTGTTGTAAATTCCTCCGAGATGTGACGTGACTTTTAGGATGGTATCTCAGGAAGACGAAGTGTGCATGGCGATTTGTCAATCAGTTTCTAGTTCATGGAACCTGTCGGCAATCACTTTCTGCTCATTGTTATACTTGTATCCGCAACTGGCTCCTTGTATACTGCCAGCGGATTCATCTGTATGAAAGAGCATAGTTTTCGCAGTGTTTATAGGCGTGGAAGCAATGTATTCCAGGACGATTTAAGAGGGGACGAATACTTGTTCATCATCGTTTCAGGATTATAGTCAAGAATGATCAAACTACTAATGACTTTGTTGTTTTGTACAGAATTGCAACATCACCCTCTTGCAATACGTTCAAATGAATTCTCAGTTGTTGCAACTTGCACAAGTCATCGTCGCTACTCGCCTGACGAACAAGTTGAACTCGACCAATCTGAACGTCACCCTCCTCGCACCAAACAATGCTGCTTTCGAAGGTCCTGGAGGCTTCAACAGTTTGCTTGCCCGCAGAAACTGGACCCTTGCAAACGTCACCGACGAGTAAGTACGCACACCGATCGTTCGTTTTCACTACTCATCATGGCGACTGAACCCCTCTCAATGCACTATCCAATTTGTCACAATCTCTAACTTCTGCGCCTGCATGATTTGCAGGAACAACAGCCCCGCTGCGAGCATTGTTTTGTACCACATTATCCCCAGGAATCTAACCGCTGCGCAGCTCACCAATGGCCAGAGCATTCAAACCTCACTTGAAGGAGCACGCAACCTCACTGTTTCGAAGATTAACGTTACCTCTACCACGGTATGCTAATCTATCTATTGCCATAATTTGATGAATATACCTGCTAATTCAGAAATCTTTGATGGAATGCGTTCTTCCAGCCGCTGAGTCTCGACCTAGCTTAATGAAGTGTTACCAATAAGTTTTCGATATAGTTTGATTAAACTAAGAGGTTATGTGCGTGGGATGATTGCAGCCCCAAGTGACCTTCGTCGGACCGGTCAACAATGCCACTGTCGTCACCGGTGACCTCCATGCGTGCAACTGGATCGTGCACGTTGTCAACCGCGTGTTGCTTCCGAACGCTACCCTAGAAAACATCCCCGCTTACGATGAGGGAAACACTCCAACTCCCGGCAAAGCTTCTAGACCTTGTTGGGTTGAACCTAGATCTAAAGTTGCCACATCCTGACCTGCAGAAGCAGAATTCATACCTCCCGGCTGGATTGATGACTTGATCAACTCTTTGTCTGAGCAGGTATTGGCGCGGCTTCCACCTCGAGAATCGGAGCCTGGGCTTTTGCTCTCTCTGGAGCTCTGGCCGCTGCTCTCATCGTGTAAACCTTCGAGCCTTGCGGACTGTAACAAGGAGCAACGTCCACAAAGTTCAGGATGATTCCTGAGATGTTGAGAGTCTCCTGGGTTGTCTCATCTGCACCGGCGAGGAGATTGTAGAAATTGTATCCCTTTGAACAGTGATAGATATGAGAACGGAAGGTATATTTTTCAGAATCCTCCAGGGGTTGTCTGAAAGCTCAAACGATTTGTTGGAGGTATTGTGCAAATGTGATTTTTTCGTCGGCCTTTATCACAAGGTTGCTGATGCAACTGTGCTACCGTTTTTGGGACGACTGTAAAAGACGAATGCTTCATTAAAAATAAAAATAAAAGCAAAACTCTTTGCATACACGATGAATGCTCATTCGGCAAGTTTTGCAATCCCACCTTCTTTGCTCTTGGATCATATTAGACGCATACTCAACGATTCGGACGCTGCGGATCTTTGTTGGACAGTAGTCTCCTTGTTCGTTATTTGCTTCTGCAGTTCTAATGCTTGATAGAACAACCATCTTAACCCGGTCTTATAACTTACTTTGGAGTTCGATGTCATAAAACTTCTGTGTTTCATGAAAGTTTGTTTGTGTGGAATTGTTGAGCAGTGGTAGCACGTGAACAATCCTGTTTCAAAGATCATCTATTATACGGAAAAAGAAAAGTAAAACTACAGTTACAGTGTCTGTTTGCTACGGACAACTTGGGTTTTGCATTAAGAAGATTGAGAAAGAAGAAAGATGTATAACTGATGTAAATAAATTGTTTAGTAGTATCTGCAAATGTTAAGCATTTCTGGTTGAGGAGAGTGCAACTCGATGTGGACAACAGCTTGAAGGCTATTAAATAAGTTTTGTAATGAATGTCAAGATCTTAAGCCAGGAATTATTTTCCTATCACAAAGAGGCAACGCCGTATTTGTACTAAGCTTTCAAAGGTTGTTGTGTGTTAAAAGAGTGCTCATGTTATAGTGTTAAAATCTTAAAAAATAATATATGATTAATTGAATGACTGAAAATGTATGAATATAAATTTTTATATATATATATATATATAAAATAATCATGAAACCATTTTATTTCAAGATGATATTTAACTAAGATTACTCAACTAAGATAATTTATAATTTGGAGAGATTGAGAATTTAGTGGCCAATTTTTTAAAATTTATTAGAGTGGCTCTAAAATAGTTCTAATACAAAAGGAAGAAGAAGGTATGAATTTATTTTATGGACCAATAAATGAGATGACTATTTACCTTAATTCTTATTCTTGAGTATTAAGAGAAGAATTTATGATTTACTCAATTAATATTAGAAAAAAATTATTCCAAAGAAATATTCCTACTATGAATTTGTTGGTAATCATATGGAACTTTGTATTAGAACATGACTTTTCTTTTGAGTATTACAATACTTAGTCTAAACCTGGGCTTGTGAAACAATGTTTATCTAGTATAAAGGAATCGCTATCAACATATAGAAAGGACAAATTAGTCCACACATCAACATAGATTGTGTCATATGGCCTCTCTAGATATCACAAACCATTATATTTAAAATTTGAAATTACCACTAAATTTTTAAAATCTAAAATTTAATAAATTATAATTTATAGAAATTAATATCTAATCTTTAAAAAAAATTCCTTTGTATAGAAGCAAGCTATTATTACAAAGTATATTCTTTTTTAATTTAAATATTTTTTAAAAAAAAATCACTGTTAAGAAGACTTTACTTGTAGAAAATTTAAATCTAAAAAATAATTCAACTTTTAAACAAGAAGTATAGAATAACATCCATGCTAGAAGATTGATTTTGGAGGGGTTAATATAATATAGAAAAATTAATTGGACAAGCATAAAGAAGAAACTTAAAAAACATGTTGAATATGAGAAAGATTCTTTAACAAGTGAAATTAGTTTAACATGGCTAAACTCTTAATTAGCTCTAGACTATAGAAGATAATTAAATGGAATATTAAAATACTAAAATGTAGTCTAATAATATAAAAAATATAACTTTAACTAAAGAACAATAGACTTTATGTTTTGATGTTTTGATGTTTTGATGTTTTGATGTTTTTATGTTTTTATGTTTTTTTTTTTTTTTTTTTTCACTTTTATCAATGTATTTGCTCTATTTGTTTTTATATATATTGTATTATAATTTCATTTCAAAATACTCAGATGTAAGAAGATTGGTGATTGATTCTATTGGGTTTATTTTTAAAATAATAATAATAAATTTTATATGATTTTAAAATTTTACATGAAGATGGATATGATTTTAAGGTTTTTTAATGTGTTATAACTAATTTTCAAAACCACAACATAAGAGCCTTTATAAGTTTTGCTTTTGGATTTGATGTAGTAGAACGCATAAAAATTGTTTAAATTTGACTTAGAGATACAGAGATTGATATAAATTCTTATTTAATGCATTCATTGAAATGGCTAATAAATGTATTCATTACCTTTAAAAAGCTTTTAGTCAACCAAATTATGATCCAATACTGTTGAATTTTTTAGTATATTTTTTCAAATTAATATATATATATATATATATATATATATATTCAAGATTTTAAAAATAAAATAAATGAATCTTTAGATTTTTTACAAAAATTAAAGATTAATGTTGTTTCTTTAAATCAAGTAGTCATAAAGACACCAAATCTTATTATTTTTTTCTTATTTTGTCAAAAAAAAATTTGATTAAAGAAACATAGGTCTTATATAATAATCTTTTATTTAGCTTTTAAATACTAGCTTTTATAAAGCATCTTTTCTTTATAAGTAATGTCCTATAACATTAAACAATGTTTTAATCTTGCATAAAATATTATCACAAATGTAGCAGTGTATATTATAAAAATTATAAAATATTGTACCTATTTTTTTCAATTATTTTTCTATATTTAGTACAAATGCTTAAAGATTTAAGTTAACACAAAGAAGCTATGAGAATTTTATGAAGAGCTAGGAAAGATCTTGTAAGGTCTTAATATTTTTTTTAGTTTCAAATATCAAGATTATTTGATTATTTAAGATCATGTTAGAATTTTATTATATGTATTAAATTTGGATTGTTTTCAAAATTTGAATAACTTTAAGAATCTTGTAAAACCTTTGAAATCTTCCTACTTTGTTTAGAACCTCTTAACACTATTAATTTGTAAAAGCTTACAATAGAAAGATCGTATTAAGAATTTTTTCTAAGAAATTTATTCCAGTAATTTGACAAATATTTCATATTATGATTTGGATAGCAAATTTGATTAAACTTCTTAAAAAAAAACTTCTATGGTAGGTGAGGAGGCAATTATTAGAAATATAACAACAATATTTTAACCTTACAAATAGTTTAAATAAAAAAAAGACTAATGTCATTATTAGTCATGGTAATTTTATTTTATTTTTTAATTCATATTCTTTTATAGCTTATGATTCTTTTAGACATCAACCACATAGTATTTTTTATTACATTTTTATTCTTTTGCTATGATATCTTAATCTTTTTGTCATAACAAAATTCATTCTTAGTTGAATTAAAATATTGTGCCTTTGAAAGTTACTAATCGTTGGTAGATTTATATTTGTAAGAATTCTATTTAAATCTTTGATATTTAAATACATTAAAAATATATATATATATATATATATATATATATACATTTTTAAATTAATCAATATTGATGTTAGGAATTTAATTTAAAAAATAAAAATCAATATATTATATATATATTTAAAAAATTGGCCATTTAAAATAAAATATTTAATATTTAATATTCATTTAATATTTATTGAATATATATATATATATATATATATATTCATAATTATTTTAAAAATTTTATACATATATATATATATGCATAATTATTTTAAAATATGTTTATATATATATATATATATATATATACGAATAAAACTAGCAAGGAGAAAAATAAAATAAAAAAACAAAAATGAACAAAATAAAACTAAATAGTACCAAATCCTGTAAGAGTTTTCAATGCCATACAAGGATCTTGTATTAAATGAAAGAATACCATTAAAGGGTGTAGGTGCAAAAAACATATGTTTAAAACATATAAAATATTAACATCACTGTAAAAACATGAGATCCCACGGTGAAAATGATGGGACTTATGAGAACTAGAAGTTGATGAGGGGAACAACGACATCGGTCGTGCGAGAAGGGCTGAGCGAATCGTTCGAACGATCCCACCAACTTATTACTTTGCGCCTCTAGGGCATGACTCGTCACCGAGCTTTGCGCAAGCTCTCGAGCTGGCCGTGTTTGCCCCAGATTCCGAGATCTGTGTACTTGGGGCGTCGATTGCGAGGAGCCGGAGAGGTGCGCGAGGTCTCTGAGGTCCCAACGAGCCACGGATTGCGCGTAGGGGTTCAGAATTGAGTGAGAACCAGTTGGTTTTGCGCAATGGCGGTCCCCAGCGCTGCATCTCAGAAAGCTGGCGCGGTAGCGGGAGCAGGCGCAGGGAAGGGATGGGGGAGAGGAATGAGCTTTAGTAATGCCGCCGGGACAAGCCTGGCGGACAAGGCACGCAGAGCAGCCAGCAACACTTCGCGGTTCAGCCAAAAGCTGCTGTGGAGCACGGGGAAGGCGGCGTGGATCGCCGGAACTACGTTCTTGATATTGGTTGTCCCGCTTATAATTGAGATGGACCGGGAGCAGCAAATGGTGGACATGGAGAGCCAGCAAGCAGGACTTCTGGGTGCGCCTCCGCTACCAGGATCGGCGCCGGCCGTCAAGTGATGGGGGTTTGAGCTGCTATTTTTTGTTCATTTTTCAAGTGTCTTTGCATGTACGCAAAGTCTGATTGTTTCAAGTTGTAGCGCCTCGCAATAGCCGTGTTGCTCCTTGAATCCCGGTCTCTGATTTTTACGAGCAGTGGTGGGTTAGAATATGATAGACAGCAATTTGTGATGATTCGAATTTAGGGTTTCAGCGGAGCTTTAGGGTTTGGGCCCGGGTCACATGGGGGCGATGGCTGATGCCAATATTAACTGCAAAAATTTCATCATCTGGCTAGATAATTGATGTAAAACGTGCAGCATTTAATGTTTTGAAATGGTTGTGGAACTACCAGGAATCTCACTACAGGTTTCTTTCTATTCCTTTGATATTCTTTGGCTGCAATGTTTTTCAGCTTGCAAATCTATGAAGTTGAAGATTAGGGTTTAGGTATATGCATGCGGTTATGTATCTTGCGGTTAATTGATAAAAACTAGTATTGAATTTTTCTTTTATTTAGGTAATCCTCAACACTACCACAGGCCCTGTGCACAAATTCTCTTCCTCTCAGGAGTCTCTTTTTCTTTGAAGGATAAGCTAAGCGTGATCCACTTAAGCATTTCTTTTGCGTGTTCAGAACTCGGAATATATTAACCCTGGAGAAACTGGCATTTAGACTTATAAGTCCTGAGCTTCCTCTTTATTTTCTCCCTCCCTCTCGCTCTCTCTCTCGCTGGTTATTGGATGATCTTTATTTCTTTCTTTCTTTGTTCTTCTCTCCTGACAAAGGTATTGGCTTCTTAGTAAGACTCAAATAATGTTTCTTCAAGTTGGTACATTGCTTCCTGAAGTTACGAGACACAACCTTGCAGCGGAGGAAAATAACCGTTATTGGATGAACGTCGGAATTACTCGACTGTAAAGGAGAAACGTAATTGTTCTACGGGTTACCCTTCTAACAAAAGCGCAACGCATTCGTTTCATAACTCCCATGGGTGTGAAATACGAACATATGTTCGCGACTAGCAGCGCCACTAATCCTAAGACAATCCTCTGGAATTATACATCTCAGATTAAGTTGCGCACTTATTTTATGCTACACATCGTGCCTCGAGGCTCATTACTTACTAAGCGGACCGAACCTGAATGCGAACGCGCAGGCCAGGTCAGCTGGCCGCACAACAAGCTGATCGCCAGCTTTCATGTTGAGTACCAACCGCGCCATACTCATGCATCGACGAATATGCAGTGACTCACAACAGCAGCTTCAAATCAAACCTGCCATTGAGGCCTGTTTCGCGTGGTGCAACGATCTAGACATCTGCTAATTTCAAAACAACGCACGCGCTGTGATTGGAGGTTTGTGTAAGTGCAACCAGTGAACTGTTCACGCCTTCGAGAGCGGAGCGGAAGTATCAAGCTCACTGACCTGAAGCATGGAAGGCAACTATCACACCAGAGCAATGGCCAACATTCTGCATTTCCACCAAACCCTAAGATGACATGCTGAAACGAGGCTAGTACGCAATGAGCACCAATCCGCACTGACAAAAAGATTTCCAGAAAGCTCGACCGAGAGTTACAAAACAAAGCCGACAAGTGGGGCATCATGCACGTCAGAAAACACCGTAAACTACTGTTGCGCTCACGCAAGGCATGAATAAGCGTGAAGAGTTCGCCCATTGCTGCAATTCGAAGGAATGCCGAGGACGCGGGTGGAAGATTCTAGAGCCGCAAGCTTTTGCTGAAGCGGCGGATTTGCCTACGTGGCGTTGACTTCGGCTCGGTCACAATTGGCTTCAGCTTCGGTTCGCGCCGGGGAGGACTTCAACGCTGACAAGGAAAGAAATGAAAGACATCAAAACGGTCACGTGATCTGTCTCAATTCTAGTGAATTTCCGATTCTGGGATGCGAACCAGGATGGCTCAGGTGTGAGCTGAGGATTCTGATAGTTGAGATTCCAACCGATGGAGATTGCGGATGTCCCGCCAGTCTGTCGCCGCTGCCGCCGTTGTGCTAGTTGTTCGTGTCACAGCACTAGTGCCGCCCATCGACCGAGCCCCCCCCAAGTTACCAGGAGACTACCTGGCGGATCACAAAAACCCGCGCGAGTACCAAACAAATAACAAATTGCATCATCACAACTTTCGTTATAAATTTATCATTATTTTCACTACTGTATATATATATATATATATTTATAAATATTTATTATTCATATAAATTCAATTATCAATATTATCTCTTATTTTAAATTGGTTGTAGTTGCAATAACACAAAACAATTACTCTGAAAACAAAGAAAATCAATATTGATTTAAAATTATTATGATTTTATCACATTTTCTTCCCTCTCCCTAAATCCTAACCAACTAGACATTTTTATGTTTAAACAACGATGGAAAGACAAACAGAATCAAAAGCAGACAAGGGACAAATTGCAATCTGATAAGTTATTAATAAAATATTTGTAATCACATAAATCAATTTTTTTCAGTAGTAGTATTGATTTAAACTGTATGGAAAGAAAATATCTGAAAATTTTACACCATTCAATAGAAAAATCTAATGTGCTTCCGAAAAATATGTTACTTAATTTGCACCTCATTACACAATTCCGCCGCTTGGCTTCACCAGGCAATTCAAAGGATCGCTGACCCACCATTCCTTTCACATGAAGTTAACCCACGAGAAACAGATTTTTTGCTGTGATGTGTGGCGTCCTTCAAGTTCGGCACAATACGTTTAGATTTTCGATAGTTCTCAGATATCGTTTAACAAGATGTAGTGGTTGGATGTGGATCAAGTTGCGTATACATGACAATTCAGAACACATCCATGCACTGTTGGTTGCTTACCATCATCATATTTTATTAGAGGCTGGTCGAAAAACTATATCCATATAGATAACTTTCATGGAAGCTCGTATTCACAGACCATGAGACTCCGAGACGTCAGAGGCAAACTCCACATGGTCAAAGAGGAAAGCCCTGGATGGGACGGGTTGTGTATAGTGTAGGGCAGTCACTCAGAAAATTCGGCAAATTCGATTGACAAGGTTGCTATCTTTAGCTACAGTCGACCTCAGGCACACTTGCTGGTAGTCTAGCACAGTATTTATCAATCAAGGATCGCAACTCAATATCGACTCACTACTGGACAATCATTCAAAGAGAAGGATCATGTTCAGACTCCCCCTTCCAACGCGGTAAATATATCGGTTCTTGTCACAATACCTGAAAGAATGGAGTAGGAAAAAGTTAGAAAAGAATTTGATGCACAGCACTGTGAGCTCTGTGCCGTTGAAAAAAAGGCTATACTTACCTACAACTTGTGCTTGGGAGTTGATCACTGGAATACGGTGAATTTTGTGCTTCAGCATTAGCACTGCAGCGTCTGCATCGAATACAGGAAACCACATGAACCTCAGTGATAACTATGGTGGCCTATTCAAGTAACATCACACAAAATTCCACTTTGTAAAGGTACTTTTGCGTAGTACAAAGAAAGTCCGGAAGATGATCTCAAAATAGAGCATACCAGAAACTGTCCTGTCAGCTGATAAGGTGATCGCAGGAGAGCTCATGACTTCTTTCACTTTCGTTTTCAACTGTTGTTTACCACGAGCAAAACATAGATATAGTTAGAAATACTAAATCGACTACCAAATCCGTAGTTGAGCCCATTTATGAGAGGAATTGATATATATGAAGAGTAAGTCTTGACAAAGTCCACAAATAAGAATCTACATACAAGACAAAATGGCCAGTGAATAGCCAGTTTACGAGGGATAGGTGTAAAATCGAGCTTACATCAGACGCTTTGGATCGATCCGTTTTAGATAGGACTCCTACACACCTGTGATCGGTATCAACGACGGGAAGGCCAGAAATTTCAGCGAAGTGACAGTCGACTTCCTCAAGAGATTGATCAGGGAATGCTATGTACATTAACTTCGACATTACCTCTGCTAGGATAGTGTCTGGTTGTGCCTGCAAAAAATAAACGAGTAGGAGCTTTATTAGCAACCGCAATATGACCCACCGAAAACGAAGTGCAAGTTATTAAATAAAGAACAAACATAACGTTAAATTTTTTTAAGGCCGACGCAATTTCCACCAAGACTAAGAGTCAGCGAGACAAAAGAAGGCGCAAAATAATTATCAGTCCAAGTTCTAGACTAGCCTACTAATGCCACACTAAAGCTGCGTAGTCCTTCGAGATCTCGAACATGAATCAGCCTTGGCTTGTAAGCAACTGAAAGGCGAACAAAGTTGGATGTACTGGTTTCATGCAACTCCGATTGTGACAGTTTTTTCGAAACATGGTTGACGAAGATCATTCTCAACATTCCAGCAGATGAGAGTTGCGCACACCCCACAAGAGGCTACCACGCGATCTTGATCGGCCAAGCAAGAACCTCGGGGAAAGAAAGACTAAGACTATTATGGAACTGCACTGAAGCCTTCGGCATCACTCAGATCCTGACCACGAAAGAACCATAATTTCACACCCAAACTGCATGCACAACCCACCTCCGGCTTGAACAATTTGGGTTCGTAATACTTGGTCAAATCCTCGTAGTTCAACAGGGAAAAGTTCTCACTCCATTCGCCGGAGGGGAGAATACCGGCCGACACAGAGTTCTCCTTAACATCAACGCTCGCTTCATGGGCGGCCCGCACGACCACCATGCTGCCAGCTCTCAGCTTGCTTCCACACACCCCCACCGAGCTCCTCTTCGCCTCGCAGCCTTTCAAGCCATGAAAGCGAGCGGCAACCAGACTGGTTCCCGTAGCGATGGTCTGCGTCCTCGCCGCCATTGAACTCGCAACACCAACAACAGAAACTAACACTCCCAATGGAACAGCTGCTTTAGAGAGCCGTGCTGCAGAGCTCCGAGCGAACAACAAAAAAATATAAAACCGGCACCTGTGGGGACATACCAGCAAGTGCCTTGGTCAGGACGACGATTCAGAGTACTGTTCCGTCTGGAAAGTGGCTAGGGAGTGGGCGGAACAGTCGTTTGTTGGGAGAGGGCCATGGTTCCGTCGTGAGGGGAATCGGATAGGGCGAGGTGGAGGCCTACAAGTGGGGCTCCACTGGATATCCAATCTATGGATTATCCTTTCCACTTGGTGTGTGTAGAATTTTCTGTCACTTCTGGAGGCCTTTTGGAGATTCTCCTCTGGATGAATGAATGAACTCATGATTCAGATATTCGTTCATTCGTTTCCTTTGGTCTCATCGAGATTCATTTGGTGTGGGGCTCTGTACCGTAAAATATGCCGTTCCCGGACTATATTCTCGTTCCCATGTGCGTAGAATGTTGACGTGAACGTTTTAGGGAACCATGGAAATAGGCTGGAAGTATTCTTCAAATGTGGGCATCGAGTGTATTTGTGAATAATAATAAAAATAATAATAAGTGTGTGAACTAATAATAATTCATAAGTAGATGAAATATTTTGAATATCTGCAGTGTGTATATATATATATATATATATATGGATACATATATAATTACTGCTGTTAAATAAAGTGTTTTAAATTTTTGGATTTTGATTTGAAAATGTAAAACTTATTAACATTAGAGGCTTTGGTTTGGAAAGATTTTGTTAAAGTAATACAGTAAAAAATCACAATGCAAACATTAAAACCCAAAATCATATATATATATATATATATATATATTCACACACACACACACACACACATCAATATCAAAATCGCACACAAATATATTTGTGGTTAAAGACCATAATTATTTTGTTAATATTTTTGTTTAAATCTACAAGTTGATCCTAAACGACTTTGCAAAAAAATTACGTGTTAATTTTTGAATTTGAATCCACATTATTTTACGGTGGACCCTAACTTCAACACCTTTGACTGCTTTGCCATCCTATTAGACAGATACATTCACATATTTTTATGATTTCATAATTAAATTGGTTTATATATGAATGTAAAACAAAGAAATTTTGCATCATGGAAATAGAAAGACAAACACACTTAGTATTACTATACACCAAAGAAAAAGCATATCTATACATATGTATATATATATATATATATATGTTTCTCTCTTCCTTTCTTTATATATATATATATATATATATATGTATAGATATGTAATACTAAGTGTAATCATATATGATTCATATATAATATCGTATATGATTCGTATATGTATCAATTATATATATATATATATATATATATGATTCATATATGTATCAATTATATATATATATATATATATATCTATATGATTCATATATGTAATCATATATGATTCAATTATATATAGTATCATATATAGTATCATATATGATTCAATTATATATAGTATCATATATAGTATCATATATGATTCAATTATATATAGTATCATATATGATTCAATTATATATAGTATCATATATGATTCAATTATATATAGTATCATATATAGTATCATATATGATTCAATTATATATAGTATCATATATAGTATCATATATGATTCAATTATATATAGTATCATATATAATATCATATATGATTACATATATATACTACTCATATAATCATATATGATTATATGAATAGTATATACTATTCATATATTTACTATTTCTCTTTGTAATCTTATAGACATGTTATTTCTTGTCTTGAATAAACAATCTTCTACCAGCAAAGTAATTTGCATCTATATACACCTCAAAAGACTTATCACAATAAATAAAAATTTAATTAATCTTGTTAGTTATAAAAATTAAAAATTAAAACTTCCACATTTCTATTTCTTCAAAGAATGGAAAGATTGTTTAACAATTATGAAAAAATGACAAATTTTTGTTCGAAAATCAGAGTATAAAATATAAAATGGTTCTTGACTATTTTTTTTAACTATTATTTTACTCTCTATTTTCTCTTATATATACAAATTTAAATACATATTAAGTTTTATATTTTATAATTTTATAATTTTTTACCATTATTTATGTGACATATTTTTAAAACTTCATATATTATCTTTAAAGATTTTATTTTATTTTATTTTATTTTATCTTATTTATTTTTTATACATAAGGTGTATATGTTTATACACCTAAGTTATTTTGAGTTTTGTTAATTTTTTCTATTGTAATTAAAAAAAAAAAATTAAAAATTCATATAATTAAAAGATGTCATTAATCAAAATATATTTGTCACAGCTTCTATAAATGCATTATAATCATTTTGTAAGATTTCAAATTTGCGTATTGAATAGGTCACATTAATACCAACAACCAATATTTGCAAATAACTAAAATTAGACTTGAATCTTATTTAATGTTTTTAAGAGTTGAGATTCTTGAGTGCTAAGGGGAAAAAGAGTTGTATTCAGCACAAACTATACATAATTGTGGCTTTAAAGAAAACAATGTAATGGGCAATTTTAGCAGATTCTAAGAAAATCGCACTAAAATCATGGATTGATTGTTTGTTATTTATTTGTTTTTAAAATTTTACGAGGTATCGTTGAAGCAATTCTTTTTAGCAGTTGTAAGTTGAATTCAAATTTCTATACCAAGGATTATATTCAGTAAGTGTCACTGATGTGAGGTTTCTTTTGTATTCCACATACTCAATAAAAGTCTTCTTGTGTAAGACCAGCAGGACCACACAGCAGGACCACATCAGGAGACATGTAGGAAGCTCGGGTAGAAGAGCTTGAAGAAGACGCCATAAGCAGATTCTAACGCTCCTTGAGTAAGAAACTCAACCATAGGCTAGGCAAATGAAGGACCCACACGAGATCCATACAGGCACAAGGGAATCAAAACCAATGCACTGATACCATGTAGCTCGATAAGCATGAAAGGCAAGTGTGTTACCTACACAGTTGAATGGCTACACACAACGGTATGACCTGGAGGTGTGGGTCGAGGATTAAGATTCTCGTCTTTCCTACAAGATGCTGATCTGATTCATCTAATTGACAGTCTTGCACAGCCAGATAGTTGAATTCTCCCTACGATTCTCCATCTACGAACGTCAGTTTTCACATGGTCAATATTGTATGACAATCTGCAAGCTTTATCGTCATTAAACCTGTGACGAGAGGATCATGTCTGAAGACACATTATCAACTGGGTCACTTTACTGTGGCCCTACAGCGACGAACCTGGCACTAGTGGGTAAAACTGATCTTCATAGTAAGGTGCATGGATGATAGAATCAGAGTAACGGGTTTGAGATATGAGATTTCAGTGTCGTGCTGCCTCTTTTCTGCTGTGTCCGTTTCACACAGATTTTCGTTCGTCTGCCTTTCACTAGTCATAGACGTGGCTAATACCAAGTGCTAGATGTTTTACTAGCAAGACGAACTTTTCTTAACGCTGAGGGTGCATTGTCAGGCTGATGTCGGTCCAAGAACACAGTATGTGATTAAAAATTGGAATTCGAGAACCGCTGAAAAACAGACGAAATAGAGTCCAAAACATGCGTAACGATAGCATCGATAAAACTTGCAAGGCGTCACGGGTGCCTAATATGCTCAATACAAACTGGATAAAATCCTCGTCGGTAACCACACCAAACGGCAAAAGGATTGTTGCAAAGGTAGGCATAATATGACAAGAACAGCACTGCCCAGATCTCAACAAAAAATCCAAAAACATGAGCCCTACGTTTTATGGACAATTGACATTGTCAAAATGGAATTGCACTTAATCTCATCGTGCCATGCATCGCGGCGGACAGATGTCCTGCAGTTACATAGGATGATGTGTATTCTTTATCAGTCCCACACAATTTCATCAACTTGGCTTACGCTTGAAGTCACAAAAGTGCATCTATGATTTTACACACCATGAAATAAAACACTGATTTTCTTCAAAGACGGCTTTTTGAAGCAAATCATACCCATTAAATTACTTACATTTAGCTGTTGATTAGGACAGCTAAAGGCAAATCCTGAAATTCTTCTAAGCCAAGGTGAGGAAAATCTTCTCGAATATGTACCGACATTCTCTGAAACATTCACTTTCGTAATCAAACAACGACAACTGGAACTGCCCATGATGACAACACCACATCCTCCTCCAATCTGCTCGACGGTAGTTCACATTTCTCTTCTATAACCCATTTAAAGAGTTCTCTCTAACCAATACTAGTCTGCGAGCTGCGTGACCTCAGCGGTGGCATGTCCCTGACACACTTAACATCTCCAAGCCCATCTTGTGTGAAGCATTTCATGAAAATCTTGCTCACATTTTCAAGACACTACACACTCAGTATAATTTTCACAAAAACACCCTCATGCCAGTCCATACAAACATACTCTAATATCCACAATCACCACAAATTCCCCAGTTCAGTCCGACACTCAGTACAACGTAACTCAATAATAAATGTATGAAACGACATGGATATGATCAAGTTAGGATCCGTCTTATACATATTACGCCCAAGGTAGCAGATTTACACAGACGAGCGAGATCTTTATAATCCCCCTCTATTTACACCATTCCGAAAACTCAAATTCGTGCCACAACTATAAGCTGCACGCGATCCATCCGCTCAAAACTTGCTACACAAATGCTGGATGGCCCACTCTACATTGCTCCGCTTCACACCTGGACTTCCGACTCCCAACCAACATTCACCTCGTCTCCAATTCCACTACCTTATCATCCTCTCCCCAAACCCTAATCAAATTCCATGTTGCATTTACAACTCCTCGTGCGACGAAGCTGCGGTATCCCTCACCTTCTCCGCTCCATCACTCGTCACCTTTGAGCCAGCTTTGGCAGCGTCCTTGGTTGCGCCCACAGCAGCATCGTATCCCTTACCAACAGTGTCCTTCGCAGCCTCATATCCATCCTGGGTTTTGCCAGCGGCATCTGCGGCCGTTTCCCTAGTCTTTTCTGCCGCACTTTTGGCGGTATCGGTAACAGTATCCTTCGCATTTCCGGCTACCTCAGCAGCCTTGGATGCTGCATCACTTCCAGTGTTTCTGATATACCCAGCACCTTCCTGAGCCTTTTCAGCTGCACCTGTAACTCCAATCCAGACCATGACATAAGTGTCAAATGCACAGTAGAATGATCTGAACTCCAATTCACCGCACATCGCTTCCGCAGGTTACGCAGATCTATCGTCACTATACGATGGTCATCAAATACCTCGTAACATGATCCGTATTCAAGGCCACCGAGCCTACGAGAACATGCTTGTTGAAATATAAGCAAATAACGAATAAAGATTGAATGTCAAGAAGTACCTGATGCTGTATCCACAGCTGCGTCCTTTCCAGCCTTCGCCTTGCTTCCAGCTACATCAGCAGCACCATGAGCGGTGTCGACAGCTGCATCCTTGCCCTCTCCAGCCTTGCTCGCTGCGGTGTTGGCAGTGTCAGCAGCCTTGTCCTTGGCGCTCTCTGCGGTCTCGGAGGCTCCCCTGAATTTGCCCAAACAGAAACTTGACACCAATTAATTAATCGCGGCGATTTCACCATGTCCCGGCTCCCTCCACATTTCACATGACCCATGACACCTCACGTTCGCTCCCTCTCCTCCTGCCCCGTGCCGACCCTCACGACACCCACGACTCTGTCCCTGCACGACCCTGCTCGCACTTCCTACGCAACCATCCGATCTATCAACCGCTACAACGGCTTCACAAACCCACCGCCCTGCACTTCATCCCGCTTCACTTCGTTCCACACCCCCACCACCCCCAACCGTCTACGTCTCCCCGCTCACGCTCCACCGCATGGATTCCCACGATCGACACATCCCGTCTGACACCACAAAACATCCAATCAACAATTGCACCAAGGAACCGCGGATACTTACTTGATGTATTCGTTCAGCTTCTCCTTCGCCATGTCCAGGTACGAGTGCCCGGTCTCGTGGGCTGCAGCGGCGCCCTCCGCCGACTTATCCTTGGCAGTTCCCACGGTGTCCGCTGCCTTGTCCTTGGCGGAACCCGCAGTGTCCTTGGCGGCGTCCACGGTGTCGCCTGCCTTCTCCTGCGCATCCGACGAGAAGATGTTCAGCTTCTCCTTCGCCATCTCGGTCCAGGTCTGAGCAGATTCGTGCGCGGCGGCGGCGCCTTCCGCCACCTTGGCCTGCGCCTCGTCGCCTTTGCCCTTTGCGTGGTCGGCCGTGTCCGCAGCGGCGCACACGACGAGCGCCCCCAGCACCAAAACGGCGAGAAAACGAAGCGGACTCATGGCTGTTCGACTACTCCACGCGCTCTAAACACTACGTGCACGATTGTCCGAAAAAGCACGGGATCGGGGGTTGAAAAAGAATGAGATCGATCGATCAATGTCGAGCGAGCGAGGGAGCGAAGGGTGGTAATGTTGCGATGAGCAGAGGAGTTGGGCGAGGGTGATATAGTGCAGAACGGGGGCGACAGGCTCAGTGGACACCAATACAAGTGGATCGTCGCTGGTCGACACTTGTCCACCGCAGTGGCAGTGCCGCCATGTCGAAGGCTCCACCGGCGTCGAACGTGGCGCGCAGGAGGGGTCCCATCTGGCAGCGACCCGAGGGGCCCAACAGAAACTTGGGGGATAGACGAGAACGGAATCCCCGTGCAGGACATCTCTCTCTCTCTCTCTCTCTCTCTCGCTCATATTCATGCAGATTGATGCCCAGCCCTGCCCAGCCCACCCCAGCCCAAGCTTGCCTCGACCACCACCATAGCTACCACTGCTGGAGCCGGATGGCAACGCAGTCAGGCCGGAAGGCAGTCTCGGAGGCGCTGGGGTTGCTGCTCCAAATGGTGAGCTGCACCACCTCCAGGAGGTTCGGTCCTCATGCGATGGATGGATGGATGGCGCCTTAATCAAGCAAGCAAGGAAGCATGGCCGGCACCCCTCAATTCCATGCTGCTGCTCCCCTTCCCCGCAGCAGCAGCAGCATCTGGAACTAACTAACTATCCATCCATCCTGGACACGTCCGACACTGTCCCCCCGCACGCTGTGATAAGCTATCGCACTTTCTGGCTTTCCTCCTTCGCCTTGGCCTCCTCTCTTATCCCCGCTCTCTTCTTTCGTCACTGTTTCTGCCGTTGTTCACCTCCACTACCCATGCTTGCTCAACCTTCCAAACTCTTCCCTGGAGTCTGAAACGGTCTTGGATTTAAGTAGATTGTGTGATATATTTTGGTTGAGGTAACAATTTATCTTTTGGTATTATGTGCATAAGACAATTATAACTTAATAATGGTTGCCAACAATGATTCACTAAAGAATAATTTAATTTTTGGAAGAGAAGAATTCTATTTTATGAATTGATGTAACATATGAATCATGTCAATTATATTTTTCTATTGGTTTTAACATTTACCTTGGTTTTCTATGTATGTATGTATATATATATGTTACATTTTTATTTTCTTTTCATAAACTCATAACTTTTACAAAAGATCTAACATACAAATTGAAACATATTGCAAAAAGAACTTTGTTGATGATGCTTGACTCCTTACTCTAAGATTGATGAAGAACTATTATAGTCAAATTTCAAAACATAGCCATGTAATTCTTCTTATACTTTATGTATAGCTTAAATTTCATGCCTTTTGTTAATATTTCAAAAACATGCTTTATCAAGTGTCTCAATCTTCAAATATATAAGAATAAATAACCAACCTTAATTTATTCTTATATAACATCCTTTTGTAGGTATAGACTAGTATCTTGCAACTTAATTGTTAAAAACACCTTAAAATTAAGAACAAAGTTGCTCATTTGCATATCTATTGTCAAAAATCAATTTTACGATGTCATGTTGTAATATGAATATATGGTGAAAATATAATAAAAAATAAAATTTTAATTAATATCTAATTATTTTGATTTAATAATAATTCAAGACATTTAAACATGGCTTTTTATAAAAGCCTCTTAGTTTATTTTCTTGTCTTAATAGTTAGTAGATTAAAGGTTGGTTTGTAATTTTACCTTCTAGGTTGTAGAAACTCTTTTATTACCTTAAAAAGACCATAAATTGATAAATTATAGTATAGAAGATATAAATAATTAGTATAATTGATACGAAGATTAAGTTGAGGATATAGTTGGGCTAAAAACTTCCTAAATTAGATTAGATTGAAATTCAAGGATTGACCGTTTGTGGAACAAGGTCAAAATTAGATCTCTAGTCTCTAAAACGGCCATTTATTACAAAGTACAAGAAAATTTGGAGATTGACAATCGGAATTGGAGAGCTTTCACGGACATACATATTTATTTTGATAATTATGTAGATAATAAGAATAGGTAGAAATAAGTCAAAGTAGATAAATATGAAAATATCTTGTGGAAAGCTTCTTAGAAGCTTCATAGACGCTACTTTGCCTTTATACATATTCATAGGCGATTGGTAGATTGAAAACTTAGCCAACAATGTGGCCATTTCTCAATA
Organism: Physcomitrium patens; assembly: GCF_059467195.1. Lineage (NCBI taxonomy): Eukaryota > Viridiplantae > Streptophyta > Bryopsida > Funariales > Funariaceae > Physcomitrium > Physcomitrium patens. The sequence continues at coordinate 9,887,115 of NC_143432.1, forward strand.
TATTGACTACTTATAGTACAAGTTGGACATATGGCGCACACCTAGGAAACTTGCATTGCAAATTAGATATGTATCTTGTAAGTTGGACGTGTATTAGAGGTCGTATAGCATATCGCCACATATTCTTTAATTAAGTAGTATATGTAGAGACAAGAGTGAGGCCTTCCTTACTCTTGCCAACTCCTTTCTTGCTTTTTAGTCTAGTTTCAAGAATCTTATATTTTCTAGTTTTTGACAATAGCCATTTTAGTTCTTCCTTGAATATACATACTTTCTTCTATTTTATCACTTTCTTTTTGACACAGATTCTATGACTTTATGCATCTTTTTCTAGTTTGTGTCTTTGTCAGATTGACAAGAGTACACATATAATATCATAGCTTTATCTTTTCTTAATTAAGAGTGGATTATCTCTTTCTCTGGATAAGACATAAGCATATTAGAAGTTAGGGATTACCCCCTTCTAAACTCATATTGTTTCTAAAATTTCTTTTCTTTATTCTTGAGTATTATATTTTATGAGGATAGACACCTTTCTTTTTATTGTGCTAGCATGGCAAAGCTTGCTGAAATAAAAAGTGTAATGGCTCAAATACAAGAGCAAATGAGAGAATTAATGCTTGCAATGTATCAACTTAATCTACCACTATAAGGAATAACAAGATTATCATGCAATGAAGATATAGAGATAATTGAAGTTGCTTCAACATGTATACTAAGCCATATTACTGCTCTTACAATGGAACATCATTCAAGTTTCAAGGAACCAAAAATTATATTGCTTGAGAAGTTTGATGGCATAAGATCTAAGTTTCCAAGATTCATCAATCAAGTATAATTAGTGATTGAACTACAACCTCAAAGTTATCCAACTCAAGGATCATAAGTCAAGTTTATTGGAACACTACTTTCAGACTCTGCCTTATCATGATTTTCATCATTTCTTAAATGACGTGATCCAATATTGAATAATTTGGAAGTAACTTTAACTTAGTTTTGATCTATTTTTGGAAAAAATGATGCAATATGTATTGCAACCAACAAGATTTGTGCCTTGCAACAAAAAAATTGATCAGTGATATTATATGCTTTATAATTTTGACAATTAGCAATAGATATCAAGTGGGATGATGCAGCAGTCATCAACCAATTTTTCTATGGATTACAATATGAAGTAAAGAAATTAATGCTCAATTTACTTGATCCTCAAACATTGAATCAAGCAATTGTCTTTACTGTGAAATGTGACAATTGACTTTTTGAGTATCGATTTGAGAATTGCACAAAGAAACCTCAATATTATTACAATTCAATGACAACACTAATGACTTCTCAATCTAAGCATTTCAAAGTAGAAGATATGCAAATTGATGCAATATAGTTTAAAACTCTTATCGAACAAGAAAAGACTTGTCGTCATCAAGAAAGACTATGTTTATATTGTGGAGAAGCTAAGCACATTGCTTAATATTATCAAAAGAAATGACACAACTTCAAAATGAGGAGTATTGCTATCAAAGATGAAAACATGTCAGAAAACAAATTTGTCCAACTATAATAGGGACTATGCAGCTGGAATCTTGCATAATTCCTAATGAAGGTCCTATTCTCTCCTGAGAAACCTCTTCTTGTTTTATAATAGATGTGTGTTTAGGATCTAATAACCACAAAGCCTCTACCTTAATAGATTTAGGAGCCTCTACTTATTTTTTAGATGAAGAATTTGTTAAAAGTCATAATATACAATTAGTATAAAAAACTAAACTCGTACACATAGAAGTCATAGATGATTGTCTATTATCTTCTAGAAATATTATTCATGAAATATTTCCTATAGATGTAGCAATAAATGGTCATAATATTTGCATAATTTTTAATAAAATTAAAACTCCTTCTAATCTAATTATTTTAGATTTATTGTGGCTAAAAAAATATAATCTTGTGATAGATTAGATTTCTTGTAAACTTGATTTTTTTTCAAACATCATTAAGAATTTTTCTAATTTAATAAAAAGCCATGAGTTTAGTATAATCAAATCTATATTTGTAGGTACAAAAGCTTTTTTATATGCTGCTAAAAAAGAATTGTCTTTTGTTATTTATGCCACACCTATTTTAAATGATGGAAAGATTTCAAGTTAAATTCCAAGTCAATATCAAGATCTTTAAGATATTTTTGAGAAGAAGAATGCAATTATTCTACTGGAGCATTGTCTATATGATTGTTTAATTGATCTTAAAGAAGGAACTCGATTGCCATTTGGTCCAATCTATAGTTTATCACAAAATAAGTTGGCGGAACTCAAGAAGTACATTGATGAGAACTTCGCCAAGAATTTCATACACCATTCAAAATCTCTTACAAGAGCTCTTATCTTATTTGTGAAGAAAAATGATGGATCATTGTAAATGTGCATGGATTATTAAGGACTCAAGAAGATTATCATCAAGAATAGATATCCTCTACTTTTGATATCTGGACTTTTTGATCAATTAAATCAAGCTAAGATCTATATAAAAATAGACTACAAGGAGCATACAATCTGATTCGCATTAAAGAAGGAGTTGAATGGAAGATTCCATTTCAAACAAGGTATGGATACTTTGAATATAACGTCATGCCTTTTAGACTCACGAATGCACTAGCTACTTTTCAACATCTTATGAATAATATTTTTCATGAATTTCCATATGATTTATTGTCTGTTATTTAGATGATATTTTAATCTACTCTAAGGATTCAAAAGAATATGAAATTCATGTTCATTGTGTGTTACAAAAACTTAAAAATGCGGGATTGTACACTAAGATGAAAAAGTGTATTTTCTATACTATTTAAGTTGACTTCTTAAGATACATCATTTCAAAAAATGGTCTAATGATGGATCCTAAAAAAGTTCACACAATCTTAGATTGGAGGACTCCAAAAAGAATAAGAGATGTACAATGCTTTTTAGGATTTATCAATTACTATCAAATCTTCATCAAGAAATTTTCTCAAGTTATAGTATGACTTATATGCTTAACTTGTAAAGACAAGCTTGAGTGGAGTAAAAAAGCAGAAGCATCATTTGAAGCTTTAAAGAAAGTTTTTACTTTTGTACCAATCTTGCATCATGTCGACTTCTCCAAAGCATTTTTTATGGAGACAAGTATATTTGACTTTGCCTTGGATGCATTCTTATCACAAATAGAAGTAGATTGCAAACTTCACCTAGTAGCTTTTTATTCAAGAAAATTTTCAGAAGTCAAGATTAATTATAAGATCCATGACAAGGAACTTCTTGCAATTATAAATTTTTTTCAAGAATGGTGTCATTATTTAGAAGGCGCTTCAAGTCCAGTCACTATGTATATGGATCATAAGAACCTCAAGTATTTCATGTCAGCAAGTGTTTTGAATTGTTGCCAAATTTTTTAGAATATATCTTTATCAAGATTCGAGTTTAATATTACTTATCAGCTAAAAAAAAATAAGGTTTGTCTAATGTCCTTTCTAGACATTCTTTTCTTACATCAAAAGAAGGAAAAGGAGCTTTTGACCGACAAATGATAATTTTATTGAAGCCAAAATAATTTCATCTCTGAGTAATGAAATCAATATTGACTGTTGATTAGACTTTTTTCAAGTACATCCAAGCAAGTATGTCCTTAGACCTTCTTGTTCATGATATTAAAAAAAATTCTTCTAAATCTCAACATATTTCTAAATTTGAGTTTAAAAAGAACCTATTCTATTTTGAAGGATGCTTATATATTCCAGAAGGAGAAGTACAATTACGTGTTCTTGAAGCTCGTCACAATTTCCCTACAGCAAGACATTTTGGATATAATAAGACTTTGGAGCTTATAGCTAAAGATTTTTAGTGGCCTCAAATGTAGAAAGCTGTTAAAGATTTTGTGTACACATATGATGTTTGTTTAAGATCAAAAATTCGTCATTATCAACGTTATGGACTCCTCCAACCATTACCTATACCAGAACAACTATGGTCTTCTATCTCTATAGATTTTATCACTAATCTTCCAATTTCAACTTCATATGATTCTATATTCGTGATTGTAGATCATTTCATCAAGATAGCACATTTTGTACTATGTACAAAATCTATCACAAGTGAAGGAACATCTAAACTCTTCCTTAACAACATCTATCGCTATCGTGGATTACCAAGGGATATTATATCAAATAGATGAACATAATTTTTATCAAGATTTTGGAGAACTCTTTTCAAGATATTGAAGGTAGATATAAAACTATCTTTGGCTTTCCACCCTCAAACTAATAGACAAACAAAATGGATAAATCAAGTTTTAGAGCAGTATTTGAGATATACCATCAACTATCAATAAGATGATTGAACAACTCTTTTGCCATTGGCAGAGTTTGCTTATAATATTTTGGTACATTCTTCTACTCAACAAATACCTTTTTTTGTCAGTTACGGTTATCATCCATGATTTGACACTTTTGACTTTTCAAAAGTTGATAATCATACAACGAAAGATGTGGCAAATTGATTGTCAGAGCTACATGCAACAATGAAGGCACAATTAAAAAAAGCTTAAGAATGACAAAAATTCAACGCAAATGTCTATCACAAGGAACAACCTCAATTCCATGTGGGAGATAAGATATGGTTACTTCATCATAATATTAAAACTATTCATCCTTGTGACAAGTTGGATTATCGTAGGCTTGGACCATTTTCCATTTGTGAATAGATCAATCCAATTACTTATCAATTACACATATTAAAGTCTATGAAAATCCATCTTGTGTTCCATATATCTTTACTTGAGCCATATAAGACAATGGATATATAAAGAAGGAGACAAATGCCACCACCTCCTATAAAAGTGGACAATGATAAAGAATTTGATTCAAGGCATAGAAGAAGTCTTAGATTCAAGGCGGCACCAAGATAGGTTAGAATATCTAATATATTAGCATGGATATTACATTGATGAATGCACATGGGAGCCATCCAAGAATCTAACAAATGTATTAGCCAAAGTTAAAGCTTTTCATCAACAACATCCATCAAAACCAAGATGAAGAGTCAAAAAATTCTTTGCTACAAAGCAAAAAAATTCCAATGGAGATTTTATTCTATCTTGTATCATTATTTCTTTGGATTTTTTAGTGCTTAAGAGATAAAGAACCAACAATCAGCAGATTCAATTCAAGAGCTATCATTTGATGAGCTATCAGATGAGAAATTGTGACTATCACAACCTTTGAGATGACAAAATTGAGATGAAGATCCTCAAAAATAATATGTTCTTCCTTGAATAGATGGCAAGATAAAGTACGGTTGGTACCATGACCTTAGAAGGAACTTCCAATATTTAGTGATACTTTTGGAAATAAGAACTACTCTTGATAGTATTACTAATGTTTTGTTTGAAGGAAGTTATGAAAGCCTCAATAATGATCAAATATCAAGGTGGTCTTCTCACCTTGGTATGGGACATTATCGATGGTTGAAGGAACTTATAAACTACCTTAGAAGAGAACAAAGATCAGAGTACTTGACAAATACAGTGTGGTGCATCTTAGACTTTATCTACATATAATCACCGCTCCTCATGGAACTTGTCCCTAGAAAGGGGAGATAATGTCACGGACATACATATTTATTCTGATAATTATCTAGATAATAGAAATATGTAGAAGTAAGTCAAAGTAGATAAATATGAAAATATCTTGTAGAAAGCTTCTTAGAAGCTTCATAGACGCTGCTTTGCCTTTATACATGTCTACAGGTGATTGATAGGTTGAAAACTTAGCCAACAAGGAGGCCATGTATCAACATGTTGACCACTTATAGTACAAGTTAGACATATGGCGCACACCTAGGAAACTTGTCTTACAAATTAGACATGTGTCTTGCAAGTTGGACGTGCATTAGAGGTCGTATAGCATATCGCCACATATTCCTTAATTAAGTGGTATATATAGAGACAAGAGTGAGGCCTTCCTTACTCTTATCAATTCCTTTTTTTTAGTCTAGTTTCAAGAGTCTTATATTTTCTAGTCTTTGGCAATAGCCATTCTAGTTCTTTTTTGAATATATATACTTTCTTCTATTTTGTCACTTTCTTTTTGACACAGATTCGATGATTTTATGCATTTTTTTCTAGTTTGTGTCCTTGACAAGAGCTAGCTTTAAGCTTGTTTAAAAAGCGTAAGATCAGTTTTCATTGGATTTGGAATGAATTTTTAATTGTTGTTTAAACTCAAGGTTTGTATTGGTGACTTTGGATTTATGCAATATAATTAGAGCTAACAGTCTTTATGTATATTTATAATTTTAAATCATGTGATTTTCAACCTTTTATGTAATACAGGTCTTTTAACTTTTATAATAGATTTTTTTTTAAATTAATAATATTTAAAATCTTCTTTATAAATTGCATAGATTAGCTAATTTTATAAATATTTATCATTGCCTTTCATATCATCACATATTGCAATATTGAAAAAGATAAATTTTTTGTTTACAAATTTATTAAAAGAGTACTTTGAAAGTATACCACATTCTATTTTATAATATTTCATACCTCAAAAAAAATCTATTACATTTTTTAAGCTTAAATAATTTATATTTTAATAAATTTATCCTATAAATTTAGCTATACAAATATATAAAATCTTCTAAAAACTACACATATATACCTGTAGATATTTACAATGGAGATGTATTATTATAATATAATTTTAAAATAATTTTTAATTTTTTTCATTACATAAGATTAATAAATATTCAAATATTTATTTGAAGTATAAATTCATATAATTTATTAATTCTACTTTATTTTTATTAATGCGCATTTATACAATTCTTATTAAATATTTCTAAAAAAATATGAAAATAAATTTCTATATATATATATATATATAGATATAATATTTTCAATTTAAAAATATTTTTTTATTTAAGACTTATAAAAAATAAAATGCTTAATAATATTCATCAAATAATCTCCAAAATATAGCTTTATAATATTATCTTCTAAAATCTCTTTGTATACAATATTTTCTTATGTCTAATTTTCTAACATTTTCTTGCTAAGTAGTGATTAATTTTAAGAACTATAAATTAATATAATATTTTATTAGAATGATAAAATTTATAATATGAATAAAAATAAAATTTTTAAATTTATTAAAATAAAAATGATACTAATAAAAATATAATATAATGAAAAATAAAATATTTACAAAAATAAATTATGCATGAAATACTTTTGAAAAATAAAATGTAACGACTAAAATTTAATTTTAATTTTTAAATTTTTTATTACTTGATAAACTAAAAAATTAATTAAGAATATTTAGATATTATATAAGATAAATTAAAATCTAAAATAAAATTTTATGAAATTTGACACCAAAATTCTTTGAAGTTTGATAAAATTATATATTACATTCTATATATATATATATATATATATATATATATATATATATATATATAAATTAACAATTAACTAGCTTAAAGTATAATAAAGAATTTAATTACTCTAAACTTCTAAAAGTTTAGAGTAACCTCAATTATTTAAACTTAATCAATTTTCTTCCTAACAACTATTATTATAAAATTTTATGTTACTTTTTTACTTTTAATATACCTCCTTTAGTAATTGTAAACTCTAATTAAAATGAGATGTAGAATTTAGACTAATATTATATTATTACTAAATTATTTCTCAAATATTTTCTACTATAATATACTAAATAATTAGTTTATGTATTACTTTAGAAATCTCTCTATATATAAACTTAATTATATTTTAATGGTAACATTAAATTTTCATTATATTTTTTAACTCATTCTTTTCTAAAAAATACAACTTATAGCATATATATCCATATATTACAACTTTGATGTACAATTTAAATATATAAAGAAAAAAAATTCCACTTATGTCTATTTTTAATATCCTTACATATTACCTCTCAAGATATTTATGGAATATCTTTAAAAAAAATAATCCAAAAAATTATATTCAAATTTTTTAGTAATATATTTATCATATTATATTTTATAAAGTAAAATTTGAACTCTCAAAATCTCAATGCAAACATATCTTAATATTGCTACTAATTAAAGATTATAAACTCAAAGTCTAATGCTTAAAATTTAATAAAAAATATGCACAATAAGTAATTGCAAAACATAAAATTATAGACTATGCTTTAACTTATGCAACCTTTAACTTTATTTTGTATGCAAATGATACAATTATTCAAATGACACAATAAATTATAAATTTTCAAGCATATAAATTCGTAATTTGTGCTTCAATTCAATAACATTAATATCCTCTAATATTAAAAAAAAGTAGTGATCACTTGTATATGAGACTCTTTTTTCATATTGATTGCAATAAATTTTATTAGTGATGCCAAATAAGATGAAAACAAATACCTTGCACGTTTCTTGCTTGAAGTAAAAATAAAAAATAAAAATCATAAAACTAAATAAAAAAAAATGTAATTTAAATTTTTGATATATATCTTATATAAATATGTGATATTTTTTTGATTATTAAAACTTGTATAGAACTATTAAAAAAATATTCATTGAATTGAAAATAAATTATAAATTGTGCAATTTTTATCTACCACTAATATCCATATTAATATGTTGAGTTTTTATATCATAAAAAAAATTATGAATAAAGAAGTAAACTTTTATCCAACAAACTTGATTTTTGGTAATGATAAAAATCATTTTATGATTTATTTTACTGTAATTTTGAATATTCTAATCATTAATAGATTTTTACCACATTTCTTAAAACAAACGACTAAAGCATCTATAATAAAATTATAGAATATAATACATAGTTTATTTACTAAAATATACCTTCTTATAATTTTTTGTATTATTATAAAAAGAGATCCCAAAAATAAAATTCTTTGTTTTATAAATAAATATAAAATTCTTAAGTCTAAATTTTTTTTCAAATTATGAAAAAATAAACTTTAATTAAAAAAAATATTATATATCACAATTGATGAATCTCAGTATGCTCTTAAATAAAAAAAATTATGTCTTAAACATTTATTGTTCAATTTTTTTTTGTAGACAAGTATATATTAATTTTTACAAGAAAAATCCAAATAAAACATTAGTTTATTATGTGGTGATAGATATCACCAATATATTACGTAATTGTTTCTATCATGAAGTATTTTAGACGTAAAATTTATCTTTTATACTCCAATTTCATCCAAATAATCACTTTTCACATGTTATTCTGTAAGAAAATCAAAAGACTCTAGTAACTTTGAAAATTTCGTAGTTCTTTAAAACTATATTTATTAATTAGTTATTTATCTCTTATATATTTTAATAATTTATTTTTATTTTTAAATTATTATCTTAATTTTAGTTCGTTTTTAAATTTATAATCTGTTTTTTATATTTCTAAAAATAAAAATAATTTTAAAATGTATATTTAGATTGATTTTATTGATGCATTCTTATGAGGTAAAAATCTGTTAGTATTCAATACATTTAGTTTTTGTACACATGTTTCACTTTGAGATTTCATTTATTTAGTTATTTATGTTTTTTTTTAAAGATTTATTAAAATTATCAGATTTATGTAGGAAAGTTTTTAATAAATAATTCTTTTGATTTATTCTATATCAGTAATATCAACATATTGTCATTTTTTTTTTTTTTTTTTTTTTTTTGAACTTATAAAAGAAGCCAATATATATATATATATATATATATATATATAATTGGTATGGATGAATCTAGAGGAAAAAAAGGGAGCTGGTACACTATATAAGGTATTCAAAAAGAAACAGACAAGGGGAGTAAGAAAGTTTTGCAACACCTTACAGGGGATATTTCTTCACTTTTCTTTTTGAACTACAATATATAATATTCTTCTAAAAGAAAGTGAAATGTATCTTGTGGTAGTCATTATATTGCTCATCTTGGTGTACTTGTATTATATGTTACTCCTATTACCATACACATGTAATTATAAAAATTCAACATAAATAAAATATAAAATGCATAAACTCATTTTTTTAATTTGTGATAATTTTTTTAAAAGATTATTATAAAAAATTAAAATTTTTAATATTTTTAAAATATTTGAAAATTCAAAATTCTTATAAATTCTACAAAAGATTTTTCTTAAAAATTTGTAAAAATAAATCTTTATTTTATCAAATTTTACTAAAATTACTTTTTCCATAATATTTTCTATCATCCATTGCTAAGAATTTTACTTCTCATCTTCCAATGATAGAAATTCTATGTTTGAGCTAAAGGTTTTTGATAAATTCAACATTTAATAAACAAATTATTAATAAAATTTTACAAATATCATAATATAGCTTATATTTTTATTATACAAGTATATATATATATATATATATATATATATATATATATATATATATATATATATATATATATATATATATATATTCTTTAAATAGAAGTATTTTTAAAATTAGTTTGAAAAATACTAAAAAATAAGTTAACACTTGAAATTTTCTTAATACATTTTTTAAAGTTGGATGATATATTATTTTAGTTATTTTTCTATTTTTATTTTTATTTTTTATAAAAGATAGACAATCACATATTTCATTCCCTCTATAGAAGATGTAAGAAAATATATTTGTATAAAGATGCAATCTTAACATCAATTATACTATCATATAACTTATCTTTGTTACAAACAAAATAGGTAGTTGTAAACCTATATATTTATTTATTTATTTATTTATTTTTTAAATATTATATTTTATTATATTTTAAAATATAAAATTTAATATCAAATATATTTGCAATTTGATTTTGCATTTGAAAAAAATTAATTTCCAATTTTTCTCAAATGCTTGTTTTGAAGTGACTTTATATTAAATGTGAGTTGTGCCAATGCAAATAAATTATCAACCTTGTGAAGGTACAAGTCTCAATCTTCTTTATCTTTTTTATTTTCTTCTAAGGGAACCTCAATTTTCAATTGTAGCAAAAGATACGAATAGAGGCTTGGCAAGAAATTGTAAAAGAGCATTGTATTGTTTTTTTTTTTTTTTTTTTTTTTTTTTCTCTTGATAGCATTTTAAATAATGACTAAATATAAGCCACTACTGCATTTATGGACAAACTTAGCTCCAAAAAAGAAGAACAAAGATTAACCTTATTTGGCATAGATTAGCAAAAAGATTGCAAGTGCCATTGAAGGGAGCAAAACATGGTTGCTTTCAAAAAAGAATATATATATATATATATATATATATATATATATAATAAAATAAAAGCCAATATAAGTATGAAAGAGATGAAAATGGAATGTGGTAGAACAAACACCCTATCAAACATTTTTTTTCAACTCTTGTTTGTTATTGAATGGATAATAATTATGGATTGGCTTTGATGTTAATTGAATTTTTGCAAGATGTAATCTCTTTAGAATTTGATCACTTGCTTGTATTTTCCTCTTATAATTGGTTTTTGGTGGTTGTGGATGTATGATTCATGGCCATTGGTACATGTATAATCTGTTATTAGTATTATTAAATGACTATACTAGAAGATTATTAAAAGTTTAAATATATGTTTTTATTTAAGATTTGTTATTTTCAATCAATATTTTTTTTATATTTAAAAATAATTTATTATTATATTAAAAAAATACTTTCATATAAAATTAAAAATATTAAATTTATAAAAAATAACTAAATTAGATCCATTTAATTTTTTAAAAATTAAAATTAAAGAGCTATTTATTTATAAATGACTTTTATTATTAGATTTATAAAGTTGAAAACATAAAATAATTAGTTGAAAAATTTGATAAAAAATAATATATATATATATATATATATTAGTAATATTAAGAATTTAAAAATGATAATATTATAGGCATTATAATCTTCTATGAAGTATTAGTTTTTAAATAAATAAAAATTATATATTTTATTTTATTTTATTAAAATGATGATATGTTAAGGATAAAAATTCAAATAATTTAAATAAATAAAAAATATGTATATTAAAAAAATACATATATTCAACAAAAAACTAAAATGGCTATTGCTAAATATGAAAAGTTCTTGAAACTAGATTGCTAGCAAGAAAGGCATTGATAAGAGTAAAGAAGGTCCACTCTTGCCTCTATTTATATTATCTAATTAAAAAGTTATATGACAACATAGGCCATATAATATATATTTTATCTTATAGAACAAGTTTTTAATATGTATACCATATAGCCAACATGGGCAACATGTATACAACTTTTTCATCAAGCTTTGAACTTACCAATCACCTAAAAACACTTTTAAAGTCAAATTTGCCTCTATAGAACTTCTAAGAATCTTTTTAAAAAGATATTATTAATAAAATCTATTTTTATTTATTTCTACTTAATTATATTTATTAATAATTATTTAAAAATATATAAAAATAAATATAGATACCTATAGCATATTCTTTGTTTTTTAATTTATGTACAAGTATTTACAAGAAAGTGGATTCTAAATTAATCTTTTTTTTATTTTATTTGATAAGATCTTTGGACTCTTTATGTTGGTTTTGAAGGATGTTATTAATATAAAGCAATGATATTTTTATTTTATAATGTAAGATTCTTTAATGATTATCTTGTGCATGTATTAATATCATATTTGTGCCAATATTTAAGATATTTTAATCTATTGAAGCAATATCTTGAGTCTAAAACCTCTTTTTTATATTTTAAATAATTTAAATTTCTATTAGTAGATGTTGCAATTTTCTTCTTCTTAAAATATATACTATCTTGTATAGGTTTAAAAGAAATACATAAAAAATAAGATTAATATTTATTGACTTTGTTTGATGTAATTGATATGCATTTGGATTATTCTTTTTACAAATAAAAAATGGTCCAATTCTATAAAATTCTAATTTTTTTAATATTTAATTAGTGTTTTATTACAATAAAGTAATCATATTTTTTTTATTAATTTAGAATAGAATTTGATATTTTTATTTATATTTTCATTGTTTTATTTATTTTATATAGAAATTAATAATAAAAATATCAATTAAAATAATTATCAATCATTATTATAGAAAGACCAATAATATTCTTATTGATATTTTTTTCTTATTGATCTTCCTTTAATAATGCCTTGATTTTTTTCTTATTGATATTTTTTTCTTATTGATTTTATAAAATTATAAAATCTTTTACTAAAAAATAATCTATTTTAAAAAAATAAAATGAAATAATATATAGATAATAAGCATAATTAGCATAGAATGGTGATTCTTCAATAGAAGAATATATCATGTTAGTACAAGAATTTTTTCTAATTTTTAAAAAATTATCTAGTTATCTTAATAGCAATTGATAGTATGTTAAAAATACTATTCTAACATTTGAATTATTTTCTTTATTTGTCTATCAATTTTAAGATAGAAAGATAGTGATGCTTTTATATCAACCTTTAATATCTTAAAAAAAGTTCTTTAAAATTTAGATACAAATTATGTCTTTATTTTTAATATAATATCTTTTGATAGTCAACAACAATAACAAATATTATAAATTTAACCTCCATATATACTATCTAATTAAAGACCTATATGGTGGCATTTTACAGATCATCTAACATGTGCTCAACTTATAGAACATGTATATAATTTGCAATATAAGTTTCCAATATGTGTGCCACATGGCCAAATTATACAAGTGATCAATATGTGCAACATGAGGCCATCTTATAAAGCAAGTGATCAACATGTGCAATACATAGTCAACGTGTTTGCTAAGTCTTCATCTTATTTATCTCTTGTATGTACTTTGAAAGACAAATCTACATATATAGAGCTTCTAAGAAGCTTCTCTAAAAGATATTATCAAATTAAATGTTATAAGTTAAGTATTTGGAGGTTTGAAGTCCTTAAAATGATCATCTTTATTAATGGAATTGTAATAGTTAGAGATTGGTTGGTCTTGGTTTAAAAATTTGAAATCAAACCTATCCATTGAAATGATTGTTTACTTCCAAAGCTAAATCAAAAGTCTAAGAAAAGGAAAGAGATGGTTATTGAAAATCTTTAATCACTTGATTCTTGGTGGATCCTAGCAACTTAGTTCTTAGAAATCTTTAAGGTCCCAACCAATAGAATCAGCCCTGTCTGGTATGTATCCATGCTGTGATCTATTCCTAACGTATATGTAATTTAAGCTCATTGAGTAGTGATGAACTTTTACAACAACAACTGAGCGATGATGTCAGGTTGTGCACTAGGTTGAGGGACATTGGGATCCATTGGCAGCCTTGGACTTATCTGATGGAGTCGTCGATGAGGTGGCATGTGGGGTTGCTGCCGGATCACTACTTTTCACATTGATTATGCAAATCTCTGGTGACTTCATCGCGAGCTTAGGTACAGTGATTGTTAAAGTCTCATTGGTTACATCAGCTTTGATTTGCTCCAAGTCTGCATTCTCTGGAAGCTTGAACTTGCGCTTAAAGCTGCAGCTTCCAGATTTCTTCTCTTTACTCTGGGAGCTGGACAACGCTTCATCCTCCTTTTTATCGATTTTGGGCTCACTGTTGTAACTGATGTATAGAATCCGATCATCTATCTGAACGTTCAGGTCCTCCTTCTTTAGTCCTGTACATTACGTAAAGTAAGTCATGCATACTGCACACAATGGTAATATTGGCTGCAAATTATGGACAAACTTGTATCGAAGATAATTGTAGTTCAGAAAATCAAGTTCTGGACCAAGATAACTTTCCATACATACCTGGAAGGCGAAGCTTGAAGACATGAGCCTCTGCTGTTTCATCCCATCTCACTGCACGGGTGTTGTGAACGGCAGGGCTACTCGCTGGCGCACAAGACTGTCTATGTAAAGGAACTTTGACAATAACAAGATCGGGGAACATTGGACTGTACAAGCCTAACGTTGAACACTTGGCGCAACCTCGCCCAAACCACTGTGACAAAACGAGAACCATCCTCTAGTGTGTCGAATCTAACTGGACGGTAAACGACTGATGATTCAAGAACAGTGAGCTCAATCAAAAAAAATAGTCAAGGGTGAAGCTGCGAGCTCAGATGTGCCTCAGTTCTTCGAGATGCAGCTGCAAAACAGGAAGATTTGAAAGTGATCGATATGATTTGGGATGATCTCAGTGATACATTTATACGATTTGTAAGTGGTGAGACGTGGGACTTTTCAGTGTAGATGTTGGACTCTCCAGAAAGAACAGGAAGAGTCTCGAAGAATCAAAGTCGGTTCACCCTCTGAGATGCATCTATTGCTAAGCTTCCTCATTTGTTTCAAAGCAATTACCTTGGGAATCGCTGATCCAGCTCCCCTCTGCTTCGTGTAACATGAATTCCAATAAAAATTCGACGGAAGTACTATTTGCCGAAGCTTTTCTAGTTTCAGCTACATGGATGTCCGGGTAGGTCACCAACAGAGCACCGACCAGGAACAAAAGTTAGCGTGTATCATCTTAAACAAGCTTTCAATTTAGCCGCTTTGATGTAAAGGAGGTAGATCACAAGCTCCCAAACTAGGTAGGAGTACGCGGCAAGACAATTACACTTTTAGCTACTTCTACATTTCTCTGGATAATTCCATCACACTCGACACATTTCTGCACAGTATCAAAAGCCATGGCCCAGGAAGTTACATGTAACGAAATTCTTTTATATATAAGTGCTAAATATATCAACCTACCAATCATTCAGATTTACTGATTATGACCAGAAATCGAACGTCGTGCAAACCTGGATTCCTCATGGTGCATCGCTCATCTGTCACAACTCGGCAAAGCCGCAGCTCGTACTGAATGAATTCCAAAAACCAAGATAATCGATTGAATTAGAAGCGGGACTTCAGATGAAATCTGAAATGGAATTTGTGGCTAGGACTTTAATTAAAAACTGTTATTTAGAGTTGATATGCGCTTCCTGTAAGATGTGGTGCTTGGAGTTTGCTGGCTTCCAAAGCCAACCTTTGGTAAGCATATTAGATCAAGAGGAGTTTGGATTTGCACTCTTTGTGATGGTGAGAGGGCATACATATTGCATTTTCAAGGTCGCTTAAACAAGTGTTGAATTGAGTTATATTGACCATGACTAATTTGTGTAACACGTTAGCCTTGTTATGAACAACTTGATTTTAAGGTTGTTGGAGGTGATGAATTTTTTATGTCTTTGAAGGTTTTTAATGTGTCATTGTACTTCCATTAATTAGGTAATTAGGTTCTTTATTTAGTGTTGACAATTTGCATTGGTTATTTAATCTTAGATCCATTGCTATAAAGTAAAGACAATTTGGTTTTATTTTTTCTTAAGAGTCAAAATTTAATGTAGTAGTGAACAAGGTTGTAAACTATAGTTAGAATATTCTTGATTTTGAAACCAATTAGAAATAATTAATTAGCATCTCTCATAAAGCTGTTTGAGATGGACCATAGTTACAATAAAATATTGTCCAAGAATCAAAGGTATTGGCTTATGGAATAATAAGAAAAGCCAAAAAATAAGATATCTTCAATTTGCAATAAGGTCCATTATTATTTGAATTAGTTTAGGTGTCAAAATTTTCAAAGCTTATTTTAAATTAGATTAATATTGTAGCATTAAAAAAACTTAATGTTGAGACTTTTTTCTATTGTGTTTCAAATTATTATCTTTAAAAGCATTATAAAATCTAGAGTATTGACAAAGTAGAAGTTGTTGATGACCAATAGAATATGAATTGGTATTTTTGACTTGCCTTCTATTGTCTAGAGCCTATTGATTTGGATTTCTTTATTATATTGGTTCTTAAAAATCACATTTAATTAATCAAGCCAATTAATAATATTCTTTTGTCTTTAAAATAGAGAGTAATAAAATAAAAGATAAATATAAAATTAAAAGAATTTAGAGTGATTATTCTTAATTACAAAGAATCTAAAAAGTCTTAAGTCAAAACTAAAATACAAGAAAAATATTGATAAGACTAAAGATGATCTATATCTAACTTGTATATATAGTAGTTATTAAAAAGATTGTATAGTAATTTTTTAAAGACCATAAGGCTTGTGGCTCCAATACCAAGTTATAGATTACTTTTGATTCTATTTTTTAAAACTACAAAATTTACAAGAAAAGTTAAAATAATTACATGACATGTCTAAAACGTTTCTTAAAACTTCTTAAAAAAATGTTATCTATCTAATATATTTCTATCTATTTTTATTTATATTTATTTATTTAAGTAATATATATATTTTTTATATTAGCCTTTTTTTGAAAAGACAAATTTCACCAAAAGCAATCAAATTACTTCATAAATGGATTAAGTCTAAGATTTTTCATATGATAATTGGAACAAACTATAATTTATATTCTATATGAAAGTGATTAATAGATCTTCATAATCATTAATAATATCTCATTATAAAAAATTTATTAGTATATTTACTTTCATAAGTAGAATTAAATAGAAATAAGTAGAAATAAGTAGATTAAATTATTAATATCTTATGTAGAAGCTTTGTAGATTTTATATATATTTTTAAAAGATTGATAAGTTGACAACTTAGCTAAAAAATTGGCTTCATGTTGCACATTTAGCCATTTGTATTATAAGTTGGTCATATGATATATATATATCAAAAACTCATCTTACAAATTAGAAGTATGTTTTGAAAGTTAGACAAGTGTCATATAGAATATAAGACATTGCTACATAGTTCTTTAATAGATAGTACATATATAAATAAGAATAAAGCCTTTGTCACTCTTATCAATGTCTTTCTTGTATTTTATCTTGATTCAAGACTTTCTAATCTTTTTGCATTTTATAATAACCATTCTAATTTTAATACCATATTTATATTATAGACATAATAAACAATGATAATTACCTAAATAAGTGAAATTAAATAGAAATAAGTAAAAGTGAATAAATTATATAATATCTCTTAGAAAAACTTCTAAAAATCTTTATAAATGCAGATTAAACATTACATATATATCTATAAGTGATTAATAGATTAAAAATTTAGCCAACAAGTTGGCCACTTGTGGTACAAGTTGGACATATATCAAAGATCCTATAGAAATTATCATGTAGCTCTTACTTAGGTAGTATATATAGAAATAAGAGTGAGGCCTTTCTTATTCTTAAAAATTCTATGCTTGCTCCTTGTCTAATTTCAAGGATCTTTAATTTTTTAATCTTTAGCAATAAAAAATTTATTTTATAATTTTTAAATTAATTTTTTCCCATCTCTCTTTGATAAAATTTCTACTTATTTATTCACATTCTTTAATTTTTTTGTCCTTAATGAATTGACAAGAGTATACTTATAATATTAGATTTTTTTATTTGATTAAGAATTAATTATTCTTTTCTATTGTGATAAGATATAATCATATTAGAAATTTACATTTAAATAACTTCTTTTCTATTATATCATTATGGAAAAACTTATTGAAATGAAGAGTGCAATAGTACAAATTCAAATATAAATGAGAGAATTTATGCTTTCAATATATCAATTAAATTTATTATCACAAAGGTCAATAAGACCATCTTGAAGTAAAGATATAAAGATGATTGGAGCTACTTTCATATTTGTACCAAATAAAATTATTTCTTATATTATAGAATATTATTCAAGCATCAAAAAATCAAAAATAAGCTTGCTTAAAAATTTTAATTGCATAAGATTGAAATTTTAAAAATTTATCAATCAAGTACAAATAGCAATTGAGCTTCAATCTTTAAGTTATCCAATTCTAAAATCACAAATCAAGTTTATTTGAATATTATTTTTGCTCCACAATTTTGACAACTTCCAATCAATATTAAGTAGAATATTACTGCACTCATCAACCAATTTTTCTATAGATTACAATATGAGGTAAAAAAATTGATGCTCAACTTACTTAATCCTTAGATATTAGGCAATTGACTTCTTATGAACTGTGACTTTTTGAATTTCAATCTGAGAACCACACAAGTGGTCTATAATATTTTTATAATTCAATAGTAACATTTTTATCTTTTCAATACATATATTTAAAAGTTGAAGACATGCAAATTGATGCAATAAGTTTTAAATCTCTTACTATACATGAAAAGATTAGACATTGTTAAGAAGGATCATGCTTATATTGTAGAAAACCAAAATACACTACTCAATATTGTCCAAAAAAGTAATACAATAAAAAATATAAAATAAATCTATTAAAAAGAAATATGTTAAAAAAAAAAAATTCAATTATAATAAGAATTTTGCAATAGAAATCTTATATAACACCTAGAAAAGATCATATTTTTTTTAGAATCTTTTCTTTGATTTATAATAGATATTTGTCTAAATCCTAAATATTATAAAGTCTCTATTTTAGTAGATTCAAAAGCATTAGCTTATTTTTTAGATAAAGATTTTATTAAAAGATATAGAATATCATAAAGAAAAAAAAACTAAACATATATATATATATATATATATATATAGAAGCCATAGATAGTTCATTTTTATCTTTTGGAGATGTTATTTATACAACTATTCTTTTAGATATAGTAATAAATAGTCCTAACAACTTAATAATATTCAATATTATTATATATCCTTTCAAACCTAATTATTTCAGATTTATCATGGTTATAAATATTTAAACTTTAAATAGATTTAATTTTTTATAAACTCAATTTATTGAAAGAAATAACTAAGAATTTTTTATATTGAATAAAAAAATATAAGCTTTTTACAATCAAATCTTTATTTGTAGGTATAACAATTTTCACACATACTACAAAAAGTTCACTATTTGTTATTCATGCCACATTCAAGTCTTATGGTGCAAATATTTCAAGTAGCATTTTAAGCCAATATTAAGATTATTAAGATTTTTTTAAAAAAATATTATAAATATTCTTTTAAAGTATTTTCTTTATAATTGCTCAATTGATCTTTAAAAAAGAACTCAACCTCCATTTGGACCAATCTATAGTTTATCATGGAATAAATTTGCTACATTTAAGAATTGTATTTATAAAAATTTCACTAAAAACTTTATAAGTCATTTAAAATCTCCAGTAGAAGCTCTTATCTTATTTTTGAAGAAAAAAAATTGATCACTTTGGAAGTGTATGAATTATTGACAATTCAATAAGATCACCATCAAGTATACATATCCTTTATTTTTGATATCAAGTCTCTTTAATTTTATTAAATCAAGCCAAGATCCTTACAAAAATAGATCCACTATCACAAATATACATAGATGCTCTAGTAAATATCTACATAATCAAGTAGAAGTAGATAAAAGTACATAAAAGTAGATTAATTTCATAATATCTTCTAGAGAAGCTACTTAGAAGCTTCATAGATGTTGCTTTGATTTTACATGTATTTATAGTTGATTAGTAGGTTAGAAACTTGGTTAACAAGTTAATGACTTCTTGGTAGCTTGCAAAACAAGTTAACAATAAGCCACATATATATAAAACTTGCCTTGCAAGTTTAGATATGCGTCTTGCAAAATCAACACATTTAGGAGGTTTTATAGAAGATTGCTATATAGCTCCTAATTAAGAATATATATAGAAGCAAGACTAAAGCCTTCTTCACTCTTTTTAATACCTTTTTATTCTTTAGTCTTATTTGAAGACTTTCTAGTCTTCTTATTTTTGGCAATAGTCATTTTAGTTCAATAATATATCATCTTTAAATGACTTTTTAGTTCTTTTTAGTATTACAAGAGTATATTGAGGATTTTTTTCTTCAAGATTCATGTCCTTGACAGTTTGACAAGAGTGCTAACTTATTATTTCTATCTTTTTTTAGAAAAGAGTAGATTATTTCACTTTTATTGTTGTATTTTGGAGTTTGCAAACTACCTACTTTTAAACAAACAATCTTGTTTTCTAACATTGATCTTTTCTTTAAAGAAAGTAGATTATATCTCTTTGTAAAATATTTTATTTGATATTAGAGGTTGAAGATTACCTTCTTTTAATTTAATTTTTTATACTTATTTGAGTTGTCTATAGAAGAAAAGATTATGGATGCTACTCTCAATAGAAGTGAGAATAGATTTGCAACTTTTGTACATCTTCATGAACTTTTTAATACTTAAGGAATAGAAATCTCATGTATTTCTAATATGAATCATGGATGTACTATTTCTATGCCTATGGAAGAAGTACAAAGTTTGTGATAAAAAATTGTAAAATTGAAGGAAGCAAGTAGATCAACTTCATAGCTAAATCTAGAAAATTTTACTTCTATAAATATGATGGAGATAGAGATTAGTATGTTTGAAAAGTTTGATAGAACAAGATCAAAATTTTTAAGATTTTTGCAACAAATCAAGCTCTATCCAAGGTTGCATGCCTTCCAATACTCCAATGGATTTATTCAACTCAGATTCATAGGTGTTGTTCTATCAAGAAGGTCTCTCTTTTGATTTTTACTTTTAATAAAAAAAGAATTTACAACTCTTTTATGATTTGATTTCATTTCTAAAAGTATTTACAGCTAAATTTGGAAAAAATAATTAAGAAAGAATAGCAGAGACTAAGTTCTTATATTTACGGCAAAGATCACGGTCAACCACCATATATGGTACTGAATTCCAAAACCTAGCTTGTAATATGGAGTAGAATGACAAAAACCTTATCAATCAATTTTTTATATGGATTAAATGATAATGTCCAAGATTTATTATTGATAATGTTAAAAATAAAATCTTTGGAACAATTTATTACTCAAGCCATTGCATAAGATAATTGATTATTTGAAAGACTTCAAGAATAAAGACTTGATTGAAAAAGGACAAATCAAATAATCATGATAGCTCTCAAATTTTTAGAAATACATTCATCAAGGTCATAACCAATACAAATTGATATAGTATAATTTAAATTCTTCATAGAGTAAAAAAAGAGTAGGCAATGTTAAGAAAACTTATGCTTATATTGTGAAGAAGCTAAATATACTGCTCAACATTGTCTAAAGAAACAATGCAACCACAAAATAAAAAGCATGGTTGCCAAAGAAGACAATATGTTGGAAAATAAGTTTCTCCAACCATAATAGAGATCATGTGGCTGGAATCTTGTGTAATTCCTAGTAAAGGTCCTATTTTCTCCTTAGATCCCTCACCTTGTTTTATAATAGAAGTTTATTTAGGACCAAAAAATCACAAAGTCTTAACTTTGTTAGATTTCAGAGCCTCAACTTATTTTATAGACAAAGATTTTGTCAAAAAACAAGAAATATTGTTAGTTAAAAAAACTAAACATATACATGTAGAAGTCATAGATGGTCATTTGTTATCTTGTGGAGATGTTACACATGAGACTATTCCTTTAGATGTAGCACTTAAAGATCATAATAGTATATTAATATTTAATATGATAAAATCTCTAATCAATTCGATTATTTTAGAATTATCTTGGTTAGAGAAGTATAATATTTAAATAAATTGGATTTTTCATAATTTTAATTTTTCTAATAGTTTAATTCAAAATCTTGTTAATCAAGTAGAAATACAAAGGATTAGTACATCCAAATCTTTAGTAATAGATGCGAGAGCTTTTATGCATTTTTTAAAAGAAGAGTAATCTTTTGCTTTATATGCCACACTTATTTTTGATAGTAAAAAGATGTCAAGTAGTATTTTTAGCTAGTATCAAGATTTTCAAGATTTTTTTGAAAAAAAAAATGCAGATATTCTTTTAGAGTATCATCCTTATGATTGTTTCATCAATCTTCATGAAGAAATTCAACCACCATTTGGACTAATCTATAGCTTATTACAAAATGAATTGGTTGCGCTCAAAGAATATATTGATGAAAACTTGGTTAAAAATTTCATACATTTTTTTAAATCTCCAATTGGAGCTCCTATCTTATATGTGAAGAAAAAAGACGGGTCTTTGTAAATGTAAATAGACTATTGATGACTCAAAAAAATCACCATCAAAAATAGGTATCTTCTACCTTTGATTTCAGAACTTTTTAATCAATTCAATTAAGCAAAGATCTATACAAAAATAGATCTACAAGGAGCATATACTTTGGTATGCATTAAAGAAGGAGATGAATAAAAAATTGTGTTTTGAACCAAATATGGATATTTTGAATATAATATCATGCCTTTTATATTCAAAAATACATAAGCTCTTTTTCAACATCTAATGAATGATGTCTTTTGTAAGTTTCTTGATATTTTTATCATCTATTATTTTAATGACATCTTAATCTACTCTAAAAACATAGAAGAATATGAAATTCATGTTCGTTATGTGTTACAAAAACTTACAAATGCAAGATTATATGCCAAGTGAGAAAAGTGTGTATTCCACACTACTCAAATTGACTTCTTAAGATACATCATTTTCAATGAAGGACTAATGATGGATCCAAAGAATATCCAAACTATCATGGATTAAAAGATTTCAAAAATAATATATTATATATTTCTTATTATTAAATCTTCATCAAGAATTTTTTTTAAGTTGTAGCTCTACTTACACATTTGACTTATAAAGACAAACTTGAGTTGAATAAAGAAGCCAAAGCATTGTTTGATGCTTTAAAAAAAGAATTTACTTCTGCACCAATTTTATATTTTGTTGGCTTCTCGAAAGCATTTTTCATGGAAATAGATGCATCAAACTTTGCTTTGTGTGTAATATTATTACAAATAGAAGTAGATGATAAATTCTATCTAATAGCTTTTCATTCCAAAATCTTTTTAGAAGTCAAGATTAATTATGAGATCTATAACAAAAAATTCCTTGTAATCCTGGATTCATTTCAAGAATGGAATTCATTATTTAGATGGTACTTCAAGTCTAATCACCATGTATACAGATCACAAGAATCTTGAGTATTTCATATCAGCACTTATTTTAAATTGTCACTAAGCTCGTTGGAACATGTCTTTATTAAGATTTGATTTCAAGATGACTTATTGACTTCAAAAATAATAAGGTTTATAGGATGTCCTTTCTAGACATTCTTATCTTGTACCAAAAGAATGAGATGCATCTTTTGATAAAAAATGAATAATTTTCTTGAAGTTAGAGCTTTTTCATCTTCAAGCAATAAAATCAAAATTAACTGTTGATTCAATCTTTATCAAGAAAATTCAATTAAATATGTCCTTTGATCTTTTCTATGATATCAAGAATAAATTTTTTAAATCTCAATATACTTCTAAGTTCAAATTCAAAAACAACCTATTCAATTTCAAGGAACAATTATACATTCCAAAAGGTAGGACACAATTACATGTTCTTTAAACTTATCATGTCTTTTCAGCAATCAAATATTTTATATACAATAAGACTTTAAAGCTAATATCAACAAATTTCTAATAGTCTCAAATATGGAAGGCACTTAAAGACTTTGTACAATCATGTGATATTTGTTTAAAATCCAAAATTCTTCGCCATTGACCTTGTAGACTTCTTCAACTATTACCTATTCTAGAATGACCATTGTTTTCTAGTTCTATGGATTTTATCACGAATCTTCTAATCTTAGATTTATATGATTCTATATTTGTGGTAGTAGATTATTTTATTAAGATGGCACATTTTGTACCATATACAAAATTTATCATAGCTAAAGAAACAACTGAATTTTTTCTTAACAATATTTATCACTATCACAGATTATCTAAAAATATTATATCACATAGAAGGACTCAATTTTCATTAAGATTTTAAAGGTGGATATAAAGCTCTCTTTGGCTTTTCATCCTTAAATTGATGGGCAAATAGAACATGTGAATCAAGTTTTGGAGCAATACTTGAGGTGTACCATCAATTATTATCAAGATGAATAAATAACTTTTTTACCATTAATAAAGTTTGCATATAATAATTTGATACATTCTTCCACTTAACAAATACATTTTTTTACCAATTATGGTTATCATCCATGACTTGATACTTTTAACTTTTCAAAAATTAATTATGTTATGGCAAAATATTTGACAAATTATTTGTTAGAGCTACTTGTAACAATGAAGTCGCAATTAAAGAGAGCTCAAGAATGACAAAAGATTAATACAGATGCCTATTGCAAGGAACAACTATAATTCAATGTAAGTGACAAGGTATAGTTACTTTGTTGTAATATAAAGAGTATTTATTGTTGTATTATAACACGACTATATGGTAAGAGATAATAATATAGAATTTATTATAGAAGAGCCAAGTTAAAAGATAAAATAAAAAAATATAGATAAAAGATAGGAAGGTAATAAAACTTTTAGTAGTAATAGTGTCTTTTTAAAAAAATGATTTTTAATTACTTTGTAGCGCCATAAATAAGGCAAAATAAGGGAGATTAGAAAAATAAAAGATATAAACATATATAGAAAAGATTTAGGAGTTGATTTTAGTATAAATTACCTAAAAAAAATTAGATATTGATATTTGGAGAGGGCCGATTATGAACATAGATTGAAAATAGGCCCTGAGGTACAAAATGAGATCCGATGATAATTTGAGGGTTCTTTTGTTGATTAAAAATAGAGATTGGAAGGAAGACTTGATAGGATTTCTATACATGCTAATTTTGGGAGATTTGAATTGATAATGACTTTGTAAGAGCTTTGCAAAGTCAATGTTGTTTTTGGTGACTTTGATTTTTGGAAAATAAAATAGGGTTGATATTTTGGATAATTTCAAGAGTTTGGTAATAGATCTCTAGGTGAATTTTTTTGGATTTGTGGATGTAGTTATAAAAGATGCGTATTATAAATTTGGATTTGATCAAATGGTTAGATTGAAAAGCATGAAGGTTTTTGTGGCTTATAGTCTTGGAATTCAAGGTTTTAAGAACTAGTGAGGTTTTCTTAGATATTTGTCAATTCGCTAATTATATTGAAGCAAAAGTTTTTATAAAGATGTTCAGCTTGATTTCTAATAAGTATGTAAAATTTGGAAGCAAAATAATAGTTCAATCAGGAGTAATTGGCTCTTGGAGATTGGCGTCAAGGTCAGAGAAGGAGGCAAACTGATTCCGAAGTATATTTTTGAAATTATTATCTATTTGGTAATATTGATCTTCTTTGATTTTTTTGTGCTTATTCTTAACTTAATTAGTAATGAATTTAAAAAATTTGAGTTGAAATCAATGGTTCAAATATTAGTTATTAAATTTTAAAATCTATTATAAGGTTGTTAGAAATTTGTTTGTAATTTAAAATTTGATTAAGATTTGATTAGGATTCGATTAGTATTTGGTTTGGTTTGGATTAAGATTTGATTAAGATTAGGATTAGGATTTGGTTTGATTTAAATTAAGATTTTATTTGGATTAAGATTTGATTAGGATTAGGATTTAGTTTGATTTAAATTAAGATTTTATTTGGATTAAGATTTGATTAGGATTAGGATTAGGATTTGATTAAGATTAGGATTTGGTTAAGATTTAGGATTTGGTCTAAGATTTGATTAAGATTATTAAATTTTTAATTTTAATATTTAAAGATATTTTTATTATATTTTTAGTATTACTTATATATATATATATATATATATATATATATTAAGGTTAATTTATAATTTCTTCATGTTTCTTTTTCAATCTCTTCAAAATTTCTTTTAGATTTGATTAAAGCTTGATTAATATTATTGAGGTTTAATTAGAGTTTATTTAAAATTCTATTAGAGTTTTTAGGATCTTATTGTTGAAATTTCTTTTTATTTTTAATAGTCAGGTGTCCGGTGCATTCTCAAGCAAGACTTCACGTAATATGATATATTTGGTGAATCCAACATAAAAGTTTGAAGTAGAAGGTATTAGATTGTATTTGTGGTTATTTGAAATTAATGGTGCAAGAAGGCAAGAAGATTGAATTTGGTGTCTTTGGTATAGCTTTGGATGCAACTACAAGTGGATCTTGAAAAGGAGCTTCAAGTGGATTTTCAACTAGTAAAGAAGGTATATACTTTGATTCAAATAGTACAAAAATGTTTCAAGAATTTACATTATTTATGCAAGAGCAACAAAGGAATGATTGCAAAGAGGCTTTGGCAACTAAATCATTGCAAGTAGTGGTTAATAGGATTGATCAATTTGATGGGAGGAATATTTTAAAATATTTAAGATGTTATGTGCAAGAAATAGAATTGAATCAGTATTTTGAAAAAAGAATGATTCAATTATTTGAGCTTGCTATGATATTAGTGATAAAAGAGCATATAAGATTTATTATGGAGAAATTTGGAAGTTTATGGGAGGTATTTTTACATGCGTTGAAGGATGAATATTTTTTAGACGATATTTATTGAGTTACCAAGAAATCATTCTTGAAATGGATTGAACGACCTAACAAGAATTTGCAAGCTATAAAATTATTAAGAAAATTTGAAAGGTAATTTTTTTGATTATCAAAAATAGAAAAGTTAATATTGAGACCAAACAAGGTTGAATTATTTCTTCAATCTTCTCATGAAAAATTATAAGAGAAGTTAGAGGTTCTTCTTGAAGTGAAGGAAGAGGATGAAGAATAGACAAGAAAGTTAAGGGCGGTTGAAGATGCTATTGGATTGCTTGCCAAAAGAGAAAAAAGAAAGCATAGGATTGGTATGCAAAGAATGGTACAAGTACCAAAGATTCCAATGCCTACTACACGATTGACTATGTCTATTGTCCAAACTCCATTAACTATATCAAAGAAAGAAGATATGGTATTTTAAGAAATAATATGTAGGATGTAAGATCTTCAAATTAAACTTACAAGGCTTGAGGAGAAGACTTCTACAACAAGTTCAAAAACTACTTTTAAACAAGAGTATGTGCAAAGATGTATTTGGTGTGATGATGATTCTTATTCTCAAAAAGATTGTGGTGAATTCGATGAGATGGTATAATAAGGCATTGTTTATTAAAAAGATGGAAAAGTTGTATTGAAGGATATTAGTGAACTTTTCCAAATCAACTTTTGTAAAGAAAGTATGAAAGCATTGATTAAGGATTATTTGGCAATATATGGAATTACAACAATGGAAGCTGCAAGTTATGGAACTAGGATGGATATTGATGGAAGAAAAAATTTTGTTTGAAATGTTCAACCAAGCAGACTTTGGTCTTTGTCCATTTCTATAATGCAAAAAGAAAAGATGCCACGGAAAGCTTTATTGAGAATTACTACAATAATTTGTAGTGCTACAGGTTAAGAGGATCATATAGAAGCTTTGTCAGTACATGCATATATTACTAAAAGCCAACATGAAGCTTTAATGGAAGAAAAAAAGAAAGAAAATTTTGATGATATAAGAGAAGAAAATTCTTCTAAGAGGTAAATTTGAGGAAATACTGCTTGAGCAGCGGCTTCATAAAAATTATCTACAAAGGATACTTTAATAATATTGGAAGAAAAAGCAAAGGAGTTGAAAGATAAACGTACATTGACAACTTAAAAATTACTCTCTAATATTGAAGTGACAATAGATTTAAAAGAAGTGCTTGACGAAGGTGTGATCAATGCTAAGGTTGAATTTACATTGAAAGAGATTTTAGAAATTACCAAGAAAAAATTTCATGATATCATTATTAACAATATTAAAAAAAAGAAGCAATTAATGGGAGAAGTTGGATTGAATCATGCTATTGATGCATACATATATAAGGGTGAAGAAGATGTATTTGATAATTGTTACAAATAATCAACAAGTGAGGATAAGATTCATAATCAAAGAATACATTTTATTGATCAAAGTAATAAAGATAGGGAGGTTTTAAGTCATTAAACTTAGAAGCATTGAGCTAGAGCAACTATAGACGCATTAGGAAATGTTGGAATTATAGATGAATCAGTTGTTGCTTTGATTGACCATGGTTTAGAGATACATCTTATATCTAAGGATCTTTACATAAAACAAAGGTCGCCAATTGATATGGAGCATGGATGGAAAATATAGGCACCTAATAATATACTAGGTGAGTTATATGGTACTTGCTTAGATGTGAAAATTTGAATTGGTGATGTTGCAATTGAACAAAACTTTTGTATTTAAGATGCAATGTCTTATCCACTTATTTTGGAGCAACCATATATTGTTGCAATTTGATTGGAAACAAAGGTACTTAATGATGGTTCAGCTTATGCACGAATTTGTAATAAGAATGGGAGGATGGTAGTACAATTTTTGACTATGCCTCTAAATCATGAGAAAAATCGGGACAAATTGATAGAAAATCCATTGCCAAGGATTATTGAAGAATTCAAGGATTTTTTGGAGGTACTGCTATAAAACAAGATTATAGAGGTACAAAAAGAGAGGTATACTTGCAAGACATAGGTGCCTTTGATGGAGGATTTATTGACATTTTTGAAAATTAAAATATTATATATAAGAAGATTCAAGACTTAAAAAGAAAAGAAAGAAAGGAATTATGTGCTATTAAAAAAGAGTTGTATGGATTAGGAATATTAGAAGATAATGGAAAGATTACTGATATTTATGAATGAAATGGACTAGAAAATCTTTTAGAATTAATTACATTTATTGGATTAGGTAACAATGATAAAGTTATACAAATTCACTTAAAAGAAGTTTATGATAAGATTGAATCTTTTCAAGTACCAAAGATTATAGTTGAGACAAAATATAAGATAATAGATAAGAAGGTGAAATCCATTCTTGAATCTTTGCCAGAAGATTCTAAAGAACAAATGGAAGAAGCATAAAAAAAAAAGATCTTGAAGGATCTAAGGAATTTTAGACACAAATTCAATAAAGAGACTTTTGAAGAATTGAAGATTGATTTTGATGGTTCTTTGTTGTCATGAAAAATTGTTTGCTTCAAAGAAATATTGACAAAACAAAGTAGATCATTTACTTTTGAATCTTATGAAATTAGGTGTGTAGATCCAAATATTGTAATACTTATGGTTATTTTTACTATACCACATATACCTTAAAATTTAAGGCTAATTCTAGTACCAAGGGCATATTTATTAAGCTTGGTAGAATTATTGATAGAGAAGATGAAATGATTGAGGATATTGATGATGTAGTAAAGATATAAATTTAAAGAAGATGCATAAACTTGATAAAAATCTATATCAAAAGAAAAGTGGGAAAATAGAAATAAAGTAGTATGTATATTAGAAGAAAATTGGATTGGCTATTGTCAAATGACAAGAAAACTAGAGACTCTTAAATCTAGACTAGAAGCAAGAAAAGAGTTGATAAGAGTGAAAAGGGCTTCATTCTTGCCTCTATATATACTATCCAACTAGAAGCTATGTGGCAATGTTTTATAGGATCTCTAATATGTGTTGACTTTGCAGGACACATGCCATAGCTTACAGGGCAAATTTTCTTGGGATCACATAGTTAGTTTTCTTGTAGGTCACATAGTTAATTTTTTTAGGATCATATAGCAGTGGATCACATAGTTAGTTTATTCTTCAAGCTATCAACATCTGTAGCACATGGCTAACTTGTTGACCACGTTTTTAACTTAAAATATCAATTAAAGACATTTACAAAGTCAAAGTAGTATCTATGAAGCTTCTAAAAAGCTTCTATAGAATATATTATGGAATTGACCTACTTTTATCTACTATGATCTAAATCATGTAAGTAATTATTGATTTATATATATATATATATATCTAAGACAATATTTCTTCTTTAAGAGACAAGTTCCATAAAGAGCGGTCTTCATATGTTGAAAAAATCTAAGATGTGGCAAATTATATTTACCACATACTCCGATCTTTATTCTCTTTGAAGATAGTTGATAGGCTTTCTCAGCCATCGATAATATCTCATACTAAGGCAGGAGGAACACTTTGTTATTTGGTCGTTGTTGAGGCCTTTATAACTTCTTTCAAATAAAAAATTTGGAACATCGTCAAGAATTGCTCCTACCTCCAATAAAATCACCAAACATCTAGAATCTCTTCCAAGGTCATGATACCAAATATATTGTTGTATTATAAATACTTATAATATATAAAAATTAGTTAAAATATATTATATATTGACAAATCTAGATGTGTGTTAAACTGGTTAATAGATTAATATAAAAAGAAGTGATATAAGAAACCTTACTTTATTTCTTTTACTTACTTTAATTTTAATATATATATATAGTATGAAGCCTTAGAAGAAGGTAGAAGCCTAAAAAAAATATATAAATTATTAGGAGGCTAATTGGGAGGGATGAAAGCAAGGCATGGTCAAATGAAGGCAAGGAATAGGAAACTTCATCCCTATTTGTCGAATACCATGCCCAATGGATTTTGAAGAGGCTGCCTACGATCTTAATAAGGATTTTGGCAACTTCAAAGAGGAAATTTGAACTTTGGAGGCTAAAGTCAGCAAGTTCAGGATTTTGGGTATAATTTAGATGAAGAGTATGTATAATTTCAAGTTTTTATGAAGGAGATATAGGTATTCAAAGTTAAAGTATCAAATTTGTACCTACTATCAGTCTTTGAAGCATAACATATGCATACGGAAAGCAGTGAAAGATTAGTGACTAGACTTGGAGAGAACACTTTCTTACCTATATTTTATATATATTATATGATGAATTCTAATTCTAGATGAAGGAGTTATAGGGCATTGAAGACAGCACATGTAATTCAAAGGCAATAAGTAAGTCATTTTGTTGATAGTAATGGTTAGAGCCATATCTTAAGTCTTTGGACGAATTTTTGGCTCAAAATTTCCGTAAGTGTGAGTTATCAGATTAAAAAGCTATAAATCAAAGTTTCATAGTATTTGAGTACTTATTTTGTGAGATATGAAGAAAAAAACACGTAGGTGTATGTAAGCTAGGGTTTAAAACTATTGTTAGGGTTTTAATAATATCTTAAGATCCACAATGAATTTGTAATTCAAATTTGTTGTAGAGATTGATAAAAATACACCAATACTTTATGTAAAATTTGAATAAGTTTGAACAGTCGGATGAGGAGATATGAGGTATTGAAGTTTGGGAAAATTTCCACATAAGGGTTTACAAGGTTTTAGAGGATTTTATAATATTTTGGATGTTTTTGGTTACTTGAGGTTCATGTATTTGGTGTAATTGCTCCAAAAAGGGAAGTTTTATATATGAAGTTAGGGCTTCTTATGAGGCCAAATTTCACCACTTGATAAAACCTATGCCACACAACAAGTCTAAGAGGTGGAATTACAGAGCTCCCAATTGTATAAATGTTAGATTAATTTAAATATTTATATTAAAAATTCAATTAGTTTTACACCTTCCAAGCAATGATTACCAATATTAAATTAACATGTTAAATGAAATTTACTATAAAAATATAGTAAAAATAATTAACTAAATTATTACTATTAATCGACCATAAGAATAAAAACTTAAGTTTGAATTAAAAGTTAAGTTAAAAGTTAAGTTAAAAAGTTAAAGTTAAAAATTAAGATTAAAAGGTTAAGTTAAAAGTTAAAATTAAAAGGTTAAGTTTAAAAAAAAATTAAGTTAAAAGTTAAGATTAAAGGTTAAGTAAAAAATTAAAATTAAAAGTTTAGTTTAAAAGTTAAAAGTTAAAGTGAGAATATTTAAGGTTAAAATTTAAACTTAAAATTTATTAGCAAAAAAGTGAAATGTGGAGATTACAAGTCACTGTGAGATGATAGTAAAAATAAAGTAAGAAAGGTGAAAGCGAAGGTACCTTGATAATACGTAAGGATTGAAGGCAGTGACCCCCTTCTACTCCAAAATTTTCCAAAATTCGTAATCGGCTTCAATTTGAATGATTCTTAGCTTGTTGCAAGGCTAACTTGAAGGCGCTTTTGATCCAACAATCTTTGTTGCAGTCTAATGATCCAGTCATGAGAACTCCTCCTTTGAAGTTGAGTAATCCAAACTGCAGCGGTGACCAACCCTCTTCACTTAGAGATTCACTAAAAATTTAGATTGTCTTCAAATTCAACAAAACTGGTGCCTTTCAGAGCTTAACTTATAAAACTTGATGCTCCCAAAATTTCAAATAAAGCCAATCATCAAGCACTGAGAAATGCCTTTCCAAACTCGATTGATTCAAACTGCAAAGGTAGTCGACTCTCTTAAACTCAAAAATTCACCAAAAATTCCTTCTTATTCCAAATCAAGCTATTCTTATCTTGTTGGAAAGCTAACAACAAAAGCTTCAACTATTCAGAATCTCACATTGAAACAAAAGAAACTATTTGACTGATTGAAGAAAATCCAAGGCCCTTGAAACCCTTGGGGTATTTGAAAGGCCGAGGAGATATCTACCTCAATAAAATATATTTTAAAACTTGATGACCATCCTTCACAATGAAAAATCCATACATACACAATTACAAGGTTCACAATGAGAATTAAAATATAAATAAAATTAAGATTAGGATTTTGGCCAAATTTTGGCATGGCTCTACCCTTCATCCGAAAGAGGAGAGAGAGAGGGCTTGGAAAACCAAGCCTCTCTTATACAATTGAGTGGAGGCTCGTAGAAGGGTGGCTACATCTTCACCATTGATTTTTAAGATCCCTAATCTAGATCTACGACCTTCATTCATCCAAAAGCCAATCTTGTTATCAAGGTTGATGGTTCTTGTAAGTGGTCAAGAAAGCATTCTTTTATAAATCTAACTTCACTATTATATTCAAAACACCTTTTTAAGCTAAGATCTACTACTCATATGCCTCAATCCATGCTCAATTATAATTTTCATGGAAGTTTTTACTTAGAAGGATCTTGGCAATTTTTGTGAAATTCTTCAAAATGAGAATTTCATTGCTTCTCTTGTATTTTGAAGGAGAGGTTGCTGATCTTGTTTTCTTCACTCCATGAGATAAATCCGGTGCCACCATTGCATTAAAAAGACTCCCATTAAGTAGAAGAATCACCATGCTACTTGAATTTATCAAATTTGGAAGAAAATCTAAAATTATCATTGCTAACTTCCCTAAATCTTTTAGAGAAATATAATTCCAACTCCTAAATCATGTGAATGATTATAGATGCACTCATAGGCTTTTAGTCAACCGTTATAGTAATGACTAAAAATCTCTAAATTATTAAACTAACTAAGTTGTTATTCTAATTTTCTAATTCTTATCACTTTAGTCCTAATAAACCTAATTGAAGGAATTAGGCTATAATTTATACCATCAAGGGTTGTAATCTTAAAAATTCTATAAAACTAAATTCTACTTATATAAATCCTAATCTAACATGTTTAATTATTATAAAATAAGAAAATAATAAAAAATTAAATTCTAGAGTATAATTGAGAGCTCACACTTCTCTTATTTTGAAGCTTGATTGAGCAATTAGTGAAAACTAAGAGCCTAGTGCTTTCTTAAGGCAAACTCTTTCTACCTTAACAATGTTGTATCTTGCCATCTATTTGAAGAAAGACATGTCGTTCTTGAAGATCTTAAACTTGATTTTGTCGTCTTGAAGGTTGTAACAATCACAATGTCTCATCTAATAAATCTGCAAATGAAAGCTCTTGAGTTGAATCTGTTGGTTGTTGGTTCTCCATCTCCTTTATATCACAAATACACAGAAGCTACAAAAAAAAATAGAAGATGGAATGTAATCTTCTTTAGACCTTATTTCTTTTATAGCAAAGACTTACTATTTTTCATCTTGATTTAGATAGATGTCATCAATGAAAAGTCTCAATCATCTTTGCTACATATATAAGTTTCTTTATTGGTTCCTATGTACATTTATTAATATTATATCCGTTGTTCTGTTGTAATACGAGTATACCATGAAAATATAAAGAAAGGGGACTTTTATTAATGTTCAGTTACCTCGAATATTGGGAGCAACGACCAATTCCAGTGCCAATATTCAGGGGCCAGTTCAGACATCCCATCATAGTCGGTCAGGGCATACTTACCAGTAACGAAATGCTCCGTTCGAGTCCAATAGTGAGAGTCAACAGAATCGAAAGGACTAAATCGATGACTGAGCGAGCCTGACGTGAAGGACCAATTTGACCCAGTTACGGGAACAGCCAGGTCTTACTATAAACCTCTTAGCCAATATGAGACCTGAATTGGTCGGGCGACTCAATGTGGTCCTGATTACGGGAGTTTCGATTCCATTTCAGGCTGTCCTATTCTCTATGTTGTTTCAGAGATTGTTGTTTCTAGAAAAAGAACCTTTTAAAAGGCAAAAAAATGGAGGAGAAAGCTCTGACCGTGGAGCCAATTCCGGATCCAAGACGAAAGATTGAAGAAATTCAGAGGCTAGGATTTGAAAGAGGGGAGAATTTGGGTTAAAAGAGAGGATAGGTTAAGAAATGAGGGGAGAGAATAAGGGTTTTAAAAGGGCGGAGAGCTAGCTTCATGCTTTGGAGGAAAAAAGACAGAGAATTGGGATTTTTTTTTTTTTATAGGATTTTGGAAAGACTGAGGCAATCGTTGCTTAAGTCAATGTGTTGTACTGGTGAATCATGGTTTTAATGAAGTAGGTGTGAATACTCTTGACTGTTTTGTGAAATCGAAGTTACGTCTGTGATTGAAGAATTAAAAGGGTGTCTATAGGATTGAGTATGCAGAGTGAATGAAATTTATTGGATTAATCTAACAAGACAGTCAGTGGATACAAGGTCGTGAGTATAAAGCACTATCGAAGATAAGCAGATTGGGTTGTTTGAGGTTCTCTGTAACGTCTAGAGACCTACCGACTGGGACAAAAAGGATTTTGGCAAGCAGTCAAAGGATATCCGTATAGATTTACGATATATTCTTGCAATCGTTTATATTCCAACAGTCAAAAACTGATAGACTGCTTGAATATTAGCGAATCTCTATACTATCTTCTACAGCTAGACGTCAAGTGCGTTCTCGAGCATGAAAGCACGTAATATGACACCGCACCAATAGACAAGATATTCTAATTTATTTTGGCACTACCTTGAGTTTAAAACTTCTTCTACTTCAAACTCTTCATTATTATCTACTTCTATAGGAGGAAGTAGAACTTATCTTCTTCTTGCTATATTCATAGTCTTATATAGTTCAAGAAGAGACACGTAGAAGACAGGATGGATATTCATTGCCTCTAGTAGATATAACCGATAAGCAAGTAGTTTAATTTATCCACAAATAGAAAAAGGTCCAAGCCTGCGATAGTCCAACTTATCACAAGGACGAGTAGTCTTGATATTACAATAAAATAACCATACCTTATCACTTAAATTGAATTATAGTTATTCTTTTTGATAGGCATCCGCGTCGATCTTTTTTCATTCTTAAGCTTCCTTTAATTGCATCTTTATTGTTGTATGTAGTTGTAATAAATGATTTTCTAAACCTTTTGCCATAGGATTATCAAATTTTAAAAAGTCAACAATATCAAGTCATGGATAGTAATCATATTTGGCAAAAAAAGATGTTTTTTGTGTAGAAGAATGCATCATATTATTATAAGCAAACTTTGTCAATGGCAAGAGGGTTCTCCAATCATCTTGTTGATGAAAGATGGTACACATTAAGTATTGCTCTAAAACTTGGTTTACATGCTCTATCTATCTATCAATTTGAGGATGAACGGCCAAAGAAAGCTTTATATTCATCTTTAAAATCTTAAAAAGTATTCTCCAAAATCTTCATACAAATTGAGTTCTTTTATTTGATATAATATTTTTTGGCAATCCATGATATTGATAGATATTGTCAAGGAAAAGCTTAGTAATTTCTTCACATGTGATAGATTTTGTGCATGTTACAAAATGTGTCATTTTGGTAAAACAATCTGTTATCACAAATATATAATCATACGATCCTAAGACTAGAAGATCCGTAATAAAATCCATAGAAATAAAAGACCATGGTTGTTTTGGAATAGATAATGGTTGAAGAAGTCTATAAGGCTGATGGTAAGGAGTTTTTGACCTTGAAAAAATATCACACAATTGAACAAAGTCTTTTACAGCCTTTCACATTTGCGGCCACTAAAAATCTTAAAATATTAGCTTCAAAGTCTTATTGTATCCAAAATATCCTACTGTTGGAAAGTCATAATGTGCTTGAAGAACATGTAAACATGCTTCTCCTTCTAACACATATAGGCATCTTTTGAACTGAAACTTATTCTTGAACTCAAACTTAGAAGTATCATGAGACTTAGAAGAAGCATTCTTGATATCATGAATAAGAGGATCATAAGACATACTTAATTGAATTTTTTTGAGAAAATTTGAATCAATAATCAATATTAATTTCACTGCTCGAAGATGAAATTGTTTAGGCTTCAATAAAATTATCCTTTGTTGATCAAAAGCTGCATCTCCTTCTTTAGGTACAAGATAAAAATGTCTGAAAAGGGCATCAAATAAATCTTATTGTTTTTTCAGCCAATAAGTGATATTGAACTCAAATCTTAACAAAGACATGCTCCAACAAGCTTGGTGACGATTCAAAATATGAGTTGATATAAAATACTTGAGGTTCTTGTGATCTGTATACACAATGATTAGATTGGAAGCGCCTTCTAGATGATGATGTCATTCTTAAAAAGAATTCATAATTGTAAGAAGCTCTTTGTTATGGATCTCATAGTTAATCTCGGCTATTAAAAATTTCTTAGAATGAAAAGCTATTGGATGAAATTTATCATCTATTCTCATTTGTGATAATATAACATCCAAAGTAAAGTCTGATGTGTTTGTTTCAATAAAGAATGTTCTAAAAAAGTCAATACAATACAAGATTGATGCAAGAACAAAAGCTATCTTTAAAGCTTCAAATATTGCTTTCACTGTTTGATTCCATTGAAATTTATCTTTATAAGTCAAATGTGTAAGTGGAGTTGCAATTTGAGAGAAGTCTTTTACAAAGATCTAATAGTAATTGGCAAATCCCAAAAAACATTAGACATCTCAAACTGTTTTTGGGATCTTCCAATCCATAATTATTTGAATTTTCTTAGGATCCATCATAAGTCCATTATTTGAAATGATATAACCTAAGAAGTTAATTAGACTTGTGATTTTCTACTTGATTAATTATACTCTGAGTTATACTTTTAGGAAAGTCAAGAGTACGAAGAATCTAATCTATTTGAGGGTTGTATTTTTCTAACCATGATAAATCTAAAATAATTAGATTAAAGAGAGATCTAATGATATTAAATATCACAAAGCTATTATGACCATTAATTATTACTTCTATGGGAAGCATTTTGTGAGCAACATCTCCAAGAGACAACAAGTGACCATCCATGACTTCTACATGAATACGTTTAGTTCTCCTTACTAAAGTTATATTAAGTCTTTTAGCTAATTTTTCATCTAAGAAACATATTGAGACTCTTAAATCTAATAAGGTAAAGACTTTGTAATATATAGATCCTAAAATAATATTTAATATAAAATAAAGAGAAGATTCTAACAAGAGGATAGGTCCTTCATTAGGTATTATATAAGATTCCAATTGCACTGTCTCTATTGTAGCTAGACAAATTCGTTTTCCAATATTCTATCTTCTTTGATATTTATACTCGTCATTTTAAAATTGCATCACTTCTTTGAATAATATTGAGCGGTGTATTTAGATTCTCTATAATATAAGTACAATCCTTTCTGATGACGACGAGTCTTTTCTTACTCAATAAAAGATTTGAAACATACTAAATCAATTTGTATATCCTTTACTTTTAAATCTATGTATTGAAGAGGCATTGGTGTTGCAATTGAATTATAATAATGTTGAGGTCTACTTATTCTACTTTCAGATTGAAATTCAAAAAATTGATTGTCACACTTCACAACAAAGTCAATTGCTTGACTCAATGTTTGAAGATCAAGAAAGTTGAGCATCAATTTTTTTACTTCATATTATAATTTCTAGAAAAATTGGCTAATCAATGCAACATCATCCCACTTGATATCAATTGCAAGTTGTTAAAATTATAAAGCATATAATATTACGGATTAATTGCCTTGTCATAAAATATAGATCTTATGGGTTACAATATGAATTACATCATGTTCTCCATACATGGATCAAAACTCTGCAAAAAAAACCTTTAAATTATCTAATATTAAATCTCACCATTCAAAAAATGATAAAAACCATGATAATGCTGAACCTAAAAGCAGTGTATCAATGAATCTAACTTTTGATCTTAAATTTGGATAGCTTTGGAGTTGAAGTTCAATCACAAGTTATACTTGATAGATAAATCCTCAAAATTTGGATCTTATGCCATCAAATTTTTCAAACATGACAACTCTTGATTCTCTAGTATTGGAAGGATGTTCTACTATAGGAGAAGGGATATGATTGGATGCAGATATTGAAGCAGCTTCAATCATATCTATGTCTTCACTTCCTGTCATTCTTGTTGCTCTTTGTGGTGGTAAACTGATTTGATGCATTGCAAGTACTAACTCTCTCAATTGCTCTTGCGTTTGTGCCATTGCTTTCTTCATTTCAAGAAGCTCTGCCATGATAATACTTAGAAAATAAATATCTAATATTACTCAAGACAAGTAGAAGAAGAGACTTGAGAACAAAGAAGATACTAAGAACAATATTAGTTTAAAAGAAAGTAATCTGTAATTTCTAATATGTTTATGTTTTATCAAGAAAAAGAGATAATCCATTCTTAATCAAGAGAAGACAAAGCTCTAATATTATAAGTATAATCTTCTTCTAGTTCATGTCAATTTGTCAAAGACATGAACTAGAAAAAGATGCATAAACTTGAAAAATTTGTGTCAAAAAAAAAATAGCAAAATAGAAATAAAATATTATGATATATATATTAGAAGAAAATTGAAATGGCTATTGTCAAAAGACAAGGAGACTAGAGACTCTTAAATCTAGACTAGAAGCAAAAAAAAAGTTGACAAGAGTGAAAAGGGCTTCACTCTTGCTTCTATATATACTATCTAACTAGGAGCTACACGGAGATGTTCTATAGGACTTCTAATATATATTGACTTTGTAAAACACATTTCTTAACTTATAAGGTAAGTTTTCTACGTGTGGACCACATAGTTAGTTTATTCTTCAAGCTACCAATATATGTGGTGCATGGCCAACTTGATGACTATGTTTCTAATCTAAAAAGTCAATTAAAGACCCCTATAAAGTCAAAGTAGTATCTATGAAGCTTCTAAGAAGTTTTTATAGAAGATAATATGGAATTTTCTTATTTTTATCTACTATTATTTAAATCATATTAGTAATTATTAGTTTACATATATATGTCCTTGACATGATGTGGATACAAAATTTTATTCAATTATATAATTGAACAAAGAAGATAAGCTATTTCATGAAGAAAATTATGAAGAAGATTTATTGAATATTAGACATTATTTGAGCACATTAACCAAGCGTACTAATTGGTCAGTTGAAAAATTCATACAAATCAAGAAAAAAATATATATGTTTGTATTACAAGGAAGATTTCTATAGAAGAGGCCAAAATCAAATATTAGGATGCGACGACAAGTAATAGGTACCAAGGAAGATCAACAAAGACTACTCAAGGAGTTTCATGATAGTCTATGGGTGGGACCTAGAGGAATTTGGACTACTTTTATTAAATTAAAAGAACAATATTAGTAGAAGAATGTATATTGAGATGTAATTTCATTTGTAGAATCTTGTGTAACTTGTCAGATGTATTCAAATAGATGACATCGAGAAAGGTTACATCGGACATATCCATTAACTATCCATTCTAAATGGATTATGGATTTGGTTATTATGCCAATGAAATTATGAAAAATGGGATATTTAGTTTTGGCTTGTGAAGATTTGTTAAACCAAGTAGAAGGCATGGCACTAAAAATAAAGTCTATAAAGGGAATTTTTAATTTTTTAATTGAGGATGTTATTTGTTGCTATGGATGTGTAAAAAAAATTATTGCAGATTATAGAGAATTGGATGCACATGAAGCTTGTGAATTTTTTAAGAAACGTGGGATTAAATTATCATTGACTATTACTTATAATCTAGAAGGGAATGCAAAGAGTGAATGTAAACATCCACCAATTATAAAAGCCTTAATTAAAGCTTGTAATCGAAGAGTGAAAGACTGGCCTCAACTTCTACCTTATATATTATTGACTGATTGAACAACACATAGTTCAGTGACAAGATATATGCAAGTGGAACTTATGAAAAGTCAAAAATCAATTATACCAATTGAAGAATATGAGTCAATTTGGAGTATACTACCATGAGAAGATGGGTTGACAAGAGAAGAATTATTAGTTATTAGAATTAGACAACTTGAACAAACATTGAAAGATGTAGAACTAACATTAGAAAGGTTACAAAAGTCAAGATTAGAAAATAAGACTTGATTTGATGAGCAAAATTGATTAAGGCCTAGAATAATTGAAGAAAGTGATTGGATACTTGTTTATAACAGTAGTCTAGATAATCAACATAGTGATTTGTGGAAGTTTTTAAAATATTGGTTTGGACCATTTGTGGTAGTAACAATT
Organism: Physcomitrium patens; assembly: GCF_059467195.1. Lineage (NCBI taxonomy): Eukaryota > Viridiplantae > Streptophyta > Bryopsida > Funariales > Funariaceae > Physcomitrium > Physcomitrium patens. The sequence goes on from NC_143432.1 coordinate 9,928,600, forward strand.
CATGATAATGCTACATATTCATTAAAGGAGTTATATGGTACAAGGTTGAAGACACCTATTATTGGAAAGCAAGTGAAGATTTCCAAAAGATAAGATAGAAAAATCAATGTAGAGGATCATGCTAAAGATATCAATATTTTTAAAGAAGATAATTATTTTGAAGTAAATAGTGAAAATAGAAATGAAGGATTTGATGAAAAAAATGAAGAGATGGTGTAGTGCCAATTATGACATATGGTTTATTTGGCACATGTGACAGGATGTGGATATTAAGAAGGAGTGGATGTTGTGATATAATACGATTATCTACTAAAATTATAATCAAAATTAAATTTTTAATTAATATCTAATTATCTTAGTTCAATAATAATTCAAGGTATCTAAACATTGCTTTTATAAAATCCTCTTAGTTTATTTTCTTATCTTAATAGTTAGTAGGTTGAAAGTTGGTTAATACTTTTACCTTCTAGGTTGCAAAGACTCTTTTATTATTTTAAAAAGACCATAAATTGATAAAATCAGATTAAAAGAGATAAAAAAATTAATATGGTTGATACTAAGATTAAGTTGAAGATAGGATTGGACTAAGAAAATCCTTAAGATAGGTTAGATTGATACCTAGGGGTTGATCGTTTGTGAGATAGGATCAAAATCAGACCTTCGGCCACTAAAATGATTGCTTGGGACAAAATAGGGTTACATTTGAAGATTGGAGATTAGAATTTAAGAGCTAAGTTGGAGCTTAATCTAGAGATAAAAGATTTGTTTTGATAGGATTTGTTTGGACTTTGCAATTATTGTTCAAAATCAGGGTTTGTATTGGCAACTTGAAATTTACACAATGCAATTAGGACTAGTATTCTCAGCTAATTTGTAAGATTGGTGTCACATCTACAATTCAAATCTTGAAAATACACGATTAATTAGGTGTGCTAAATGTATGTAAAATTTTATCATAATCTAACAATGCAATTGAAAGATATATAGGTTTTGGTACAAAAACATACCAAAAGTTGGCAGTTTAGGATTGGATAGGATTTCTATGATATCTGAAGATCTGTTGATTAGATCAAGATAAAATTTGGCATGATGTTGAAAAAATTAAAGATCAAGCTACAAATAAATTTTGAATTAAAGTTAACGATTGAAGAAGGAGTAATCACTACTGGAACATTTGCATCAACTTTCAAGTTGGTAGCCAAATAACATTAGTATGGTTTTTGGGCATTTTTTCATAATCTGTAAGTTGGATTGGAATGGATTCTTATCAAGCACATAAAAGACTTATAGTGGCATTTGTATGCAAAATTATACTCCAAGTGAACAATTAGAATACAAGCTTCAGTTCACTAAAGCTTACTGATTAGGATTAAGGTTTATAAAGAAAGGTTGAAATTGCCTAATTATTGAAGTAATAAAGAAATTGGAATTTATATATACTTGAGGCTACTAATAAGAGTGTTTTGAGCACTTTGTATTGAATTTAAGTAATTTTGAATTAAAATTCAAATTACATTCTTCTTATAAAGGTAAAATATATTAGGATTTTACTAGATATTTGTAAAATATAATTCCACATTCTATAGCTAGATGCTTGGTGTATTTCTAAATAGAACAATGCATAATACGATACCATCCTTGTGACAAGTTGGATTATCATAGGTTTGGATCTTTTTCTATTATTAAACAAGTCAATCATATTACTTACTGATTATATCTACTGAAGTCTATGAAGATCTACCTCATATTTTACATATCTCTTTTAGAGCCATATAAGAGAGTGAATATCTAAAAAAGATATCAAATACTACCTCCTCCTATAGAAGTAGATAATAATCAAGAATTCTAGATAGAAGAAGTCTTAGATTCAAAGCAAAGCCAAAATAGGTTGAATTATCTTGTTCAATAGCATGGATATGACATTAATAAATACAAATGGGAGCCAACAAAGAACCTTGCAAATACAGTAAAGAGAGTTGAAGCTTTTCATTGACAACATTCATCAAAATCAAGATAAAGAATAGCAAATCTTTACTATAACAAAAATAAGATCAAAAGAAGATAATCCTCTATCATCTATCATTTTTAGTAGTTTTTGTGTATTTGTAATGCTAAGAAGATGGAGAACCAATAATCAACAGATTCAATTCAAGAGCTTTTATTTGTTGACTTATGAAAGAAGACATTACAATAGGTTGTGATAATTTAAGATGACATAATCAAAATGAAGTTCTTCAAGAACAACATGTTATTCTTCAAATAGATGGCAAGTTATAATATGTTTGGTATCACGACCTTAGAAGAAAGTCATGATGTTTGATGATTTTATTAGAAGTAGAAACAACTCTTGATAGTGTTTCAAATGTTTTATTTGAAAGAAGTTACGAAGGCTTTAACAATGATCAAATAACAAGGTAGTATTTTTCATGTATTATAGAACACTATTGATAGATGAAAAGACCTATCAACTATCTTCAAAGAGAATAAAGATTAGAGTATGTCTCAAATATAATTTCTTGCATCTTAGATTTTATTAATACATGATAACTGCTCCTCATGGAACTTATTCCTAAAAGAAGAGATAATGTCATAGATATACATAGGTACTCTAATAAATACCTATATGATTAGATAGAAATAGATAAAAATAGATAAAAGTAGGTTAATTTCATAATACCTTCTATAGAAGCTTTTTAAAAGCTTTATAGATACTACTTTGACTTTAAATGTATTGATAGTTGATTGATAGCTTAAAAACTTGGTCAATAAATTAATAACATATTGGTAGCTTGTAGCTTAAGCTAACTATTTGGTGTAAATATAAAAAACTTATCTTGTAAGTTAAGATACATATCATACAAAATCAACATATTTTGGAGGTCCTAAAAGACATACTCTTACCTCTATATATAGCTTCTAGTTAAGAATATATATAGAAATAAGAGTGAAGCCTTCTTCACTGTTGTCAATATTTTTTAAATCCTTAGTCTTGTTTTTAGACTTTCTAATCTTTTTGTTTTTGACAATAGCCATTTTTGTTTAATAATTTATCATCTTTGAGTGACTTTTTAGTTCTTTTTAGTATTTTAAGAGTGTATTGAGGATTTCTTTCTTTGAAATTCATGTCCTTAACACCCACAAAGAGTATACAATCAAATATATATTGAAAAAGAAATTAATAAAAGACTATATTTTCAATCATACATATGCATTTTAAATATACATTGAATTATGTATATGTACTTTGTAATGTCATTGTCAAGGACAAGAACTCGATGAAAAAGCAATTCAGACAAGTGAACCTTCACTCAAAGAAAGGTAAGAAAATATAAATAAACAAGTATGTATATTGAAAGAGAAACTAGAATGGCTATTGCCAAAAGACAAGAAAACTAGAGACCCTTAAAACTAGACTGGAAGCAAGAAAGGAGTTGACAAGAGTGAAGAAGCCTTCACTCTTGTCTCTATATATACTATCTAACTAAGAGCTACGTGGCGACGTTCTATAAGACCTCCAATATGTGTTGACTTTGTAGGGCACATGCCTTGACTTACAAGGCAAGTTTTTCTACGTGTGGGCCACATAGTTAGCTTGATCTTCAAGCTAACAACATGTGTGGCACATGGCCAACTTGTTGACCACGTTTCTAATCCAAAAAGTCAATTAAAGACACTTATGAAGTCAAGGCAGCATCTATGAAGCTTCTAGAAAGCTTCTATATTAAATACTATAGAATTAATTTACTTTTATCTACTTTTACTTACTTCCACCTATTTGTATATGTAATTACTAGCTTACATGAGTATGTCCGTGACATTACCCCTCTTTCTAGGAACGAGTTCCACGAGGAGCAGTCATAATATATTGAGAAAATCTATGATGCGAAAAATTATATTCGCTACATACTCTAATCTTTGTTCTCTTCGAAGATGATTGATAGGGCCTCTCAACCATCAGTAGTGTCCCATACCAGGGCAGGAAGACTACCCAGTTATTTGATCATTGTTGAGGCTTTCATAACTTCCTTCGAATAGAACATTTGGAACACCATCAGGAGTTGTTCCTACCTCTAGCAAAATCACCAAACATCGGGAGTCCCTTCCCAAATCGTGATATCAAACGCATTGTATCTCGCCATCTATTCAAAGAAGAACATGTCATTCTTGAAGATCTTCATCTCGATTGCGTCTTCTTAAAAGTTGTGACAATCATAATGTCTCCTCTGGCAGGTCAGCAAATGAAGGCTCTTGAGTCAAATCCACTGGTTGTTAGTTCTCCATCTTCTGAGTGTCACAATTGTAAAGAAGCTACAAACAAGGATTGAAAGTAGAATGTTATCTTGACTAGATGTTGTTTCTTTTATAAAGAAGATTTTCATCTTAATTTTGATAGATGTCATTATTTAAAAGCCTCCACCGCCTTTGCTGCATTTGCAAGATTCTTTATTGGCTCCCATGTGCTTTCACTAATACCATATCCGTGCCAATGGACAAGATATTCTAATTTATTTTGGCGCTGCCTTGAATCTAAGACTTCTTCTACTTCAAACTCTTCATTATTGTCCACTTATATAGGAGGAGGTGGAGCTTGTCGTCTTCTTGGTATGTCCACTGTCTTGTATGGTTCAAGAAGAAACACGTGGAATATTAGATGGATTTTCATTGACTCCGGTAGATGTAAACGATATGCAACTGGATTGATTTGTGCACAAATAGAAAATGGTCCTAGCCTTCGATAGTCTAACTTGTCACAAGGACGAGTGGTCTTGATATTGCGACGAAGTAGCTATACCTTATCACCCAAGAAGAATGGTGGTTGTTCCTTTTGAAAGACATCCGCATTGACCTTTTGTTCTTCTTGAGCGTCTTTTAACTGCGCCTTCATCGTTGCATGTAGCTCTGATAAATGAATTGCCAAATCTTTTGCAACAGGATTATCAACTTTTGAAAAATGAAAAGTATCAAGTCGTGGATGATAACCATAATTAGCAAAAAAAGGTGTTTATTTTGTAGAAGAATGTACCGTATTATTGTAAGCAAACTCTGCCAATGGCAAAAGAGTTGTCCAATCATCTTGTTGGTAGTTAATGGTATATCTTAAATATTGCTCCAAAACTTGATTAACATGCTCCATTTGTCGATTAGTTTGAGGATGGAATATCGAAGATAGTTTTATATCCACTTTTAGAATCTTGAAAAGAGTCCGCCAAAATCTTGATACAAATTGAGTTCCCCTATCTGATATAATATCCTTGGGTAATCCATAATAGCGATAGATATTGTCAAAAAAGAGCTTAGCTATTTCTTCACCTGTGATAGATTTTGTACATGATACAAAATGTGCCATCTTGGTAAAACGATCTACTATCACGAATATAGAATCATAAGAACCTGAGATTGGAAGATCTGTGATGAAGTCCATAGAAACAGAAGACTATGGTTGTTCTGGAATGGATAATGGCTAAAGAAGTCCAAAATGTCGATAACGAGGAGTTTTTGATCTTGAGCAAACATCACATGATTGTACAAAATCTTTGACTACCTTCTATATTTGAGGCCACCAAAAATCCCTAGATATCAGCTCCAAAGTCTTTATATATTTAAAATGTCCTGCTGCTAGGAAGTCTTGACGAGCTTGAAGAATACATAAACCTGCTTCTCTTTCTGGAATATATAGGCGTCCTTCAAAATAGAGTAGGTTGTTCTTGAATTCAAATTTAGAAGGATCATGAGATTTAGAAGAATTATTCTTGATATCATGAACAAGAGGGTCTGAAGACATACTTAACTGGACTTGCTTATGAAAAGTTAAATCAACAGTCAATTTTGATTTTATTGCTCGAAGATGAAATTGCTTCGGCTTCAAGAGAACCGTTCTTTGTTGCTCAAAAGCTACATCTCTTTCTTCTGGTGCAAGATAAGAACGTCTAGACAAGGCATTGGACAAACCTTGTTGTTTTTCTAGTTGATAAGAGATGATGAACTCAAATCTTGATAAAGACATGCTCCAACGAGCTTGACAACGATTTAATACACATGCTGACATAAAATACTCGAGGTTCTTGTGATCCATATACACGATGACTGGACTGGAAGCGCCTTCTAGATAATGATGTCATTCTTGAAAAGAGTCTATAATTGCATGAAGTTCTTTGTCATGGATCCCATAATTGATTTGTGTTGCTGAGAATTTTCTTAAATGAAAGGCTACTAAATGAAGTTTGTCATCTGTTCCCATTTGTGATAAAATCGCATCTAGAGCAAAGTTTGATGCATCTGTTTCCATAAAGAATGCTTTGAAAAAATCAACACGATACAAGATTGGTACAGAAACAAATGCTATCTTCAAAGATTCAAAAGCAACTTCCGCTTCTTGATTCCATTGGAGTTTGTCTTTATAAGTCAAACGTATGAGTGGAGTTGCAATTCGAGAAAAGTCCTTGATGAAGATTCGATAGTAGTTGGCAAATCCCAAAAAACATTGGACATCTTTTACCGTTTTTGGAATCTTCCAATCTATAATAGTTTGAACTTTCTTAGGATCCATCATAAGTCCATCATTTGAAATGATGTAACCTAAGAAATCGACTTGAGTAGTGTAGAATACACACTTTTCTATCTTGGCATAGAGTTCTGTATCTCTTAATTTTTGTAACACATGACAAACATGAAGTTCATGTTCTTTTAGATTCTTAGAATAGATCAAGATGTCGTCTACATAACAGACCACAAAATCGTCCAAAAATTCTTGAAAAACATCATTCATTAGATGTTGAAAAGCTACTGGTGCATTTGTAAGTCCAAAAGGCATGACATTGTATTCAAAATGTCCATACCTAGTTCAAAATGGAGTCTTCCATTCATCTCCTTCTTTGATGCGTACTAGATTGTATGCTCCCCGGAGATCTATTTTTGTATAGATCTTAGCTTGATTCAACTGATCAAGAAGTCCAGATATTAAAGGTAGTGGATACCTATTCTTGATGGTAATCTTATTGAGTCCTCGATAATCAACACACATCCGCAATGATCCATCTTTTTTCTTCACAAATAGAATTGGAGCTCCTGCCAGAGATTTAGAATGGCATATGAAATTCTTGGCAAGATTTTCTTCAATATACTCCTTGAGTTGAGTCAACTCATTTTGTGATAAACTATAGATTGGTCCAAATGATGGTTGTGCTCCTTTTTGAAGGTCAATTAAGCAATCATAGGGATGATGTTCAGGGAGTGTATCCGCATTCTTTTTTTCCAAATACATCTTGAAATTCTTGATATTGGCTTGGAATGCCACTTGAAGTCTTTCCACCAGTAGAAACAGGTGTGGCATAAATAATATATGGTGATTCTTTCATAGCAGCATGCAAGAAAGCTTTTGCACCTATAAATATGAGTTTAATTGAACTGGACTTATGACTCTCTACTTGATTAACTACACTGTTAGTTATACTTTTAGAGAAAGTAAGAGTTCGAGAAATCCAATCTATTTGAGGGTTGTATTTTTCTAACCACGATAAATCTAAAATGACTGGATTAGAGGGAGATCTAATGATATTAAATACTACAAAGTGATTATGACCATTGATTATTACTTCCATAGGAAGGATTTTGTGAGTAATATCTCCAAAACACAATGGACGACCATCTATAACTTCTACATGAACAGATTTAGTTTTCTTTACTAAAGATATGCTATGTCTTTTAGTAAATTCTTCATCTAAGAAACACGTCGAGGCTCCTCAATCTAACAAGGCAAAGGCTTTGTAATATTTAGGTCCTAAAATAATATTTAATGTAAAACAAGGAGAGGGCTCTGAGGAGAAAATAGGACCTTTACTAGATGTTGTGCAAGGTTCGAGCTGCACAGTCTCTATTGTAGCTAGACAAACTCGTTTTTTGACATATTGTCTTCTTTCACAGCCATACTCCTCATTTTGTGATTGCGTCATTTTTTTGGATAATTTTGAGCAGTATGCTTTGGTTCTCCACAATATAAATATAATCCTTCTTGACGGCGACGAGTCTTTTTTTGCTCAGTAAGAGGTTTGAAACGTACTGCATCAATTTACATATCCTCTACTTCCGAATGTATGTGTTGAAGAGGTGTTGGTGTTGCCATTGAATTATAGTAATGTTGAGGTCCACTTGTACGGTTCTCAGATCGAAATTCAAAAAGGCGATTGTCGTACTTCACAGCAAAGTCAATTGCTTGACTCAATGTTTGAGGATCAAGTAAGTTGAGCATTAATTTTTTTACCTCATATTATAATTTGTAGAAAAATTGGCTAATAAGTGCAGCATCATCCCACTTGATATCAGTTGTAAGTTGTTGAAATTATGAAGCGTACAACGTTACTGATCGATTGCCTTGTCGTAAAATACGGATCTTATTGGTTGCAACACAAATTGCATCATGTTCTCCATACATGGATTGAAACTCTACCAGAAAAACCTCTAGATTATCCAATATTGGATCTTATCGTTCAAGAAAAGATGAAAACCACAATAGTGCTGAACCTAAAAGAAGCGTTGTCGTATTGTAACACGAGTATACCGTGAAAATATAAAGAAAGGGGACTTTTATTAATGTTCAGTTACCTCGAATATTGGGAGCAACGACCAACTCCATTGCAAATACTAAGTGGTCAGGTTCAGTCATCCCGTTACAGTCAGCCGGGGCATATTGAAATGCTCAGTTCGATTCCAATAACGGGAGTCAGCAGGAAGAAAAAGGACCAATTCACACGACGGGTGAGCCTGGTTCGAAGCGCCAATTGGATCCAATTTCAAGAATCCAATCCAGGTCCTCTTATCCAATATGAGACCTATATTGGTCGGACAATCCAATGCAGTCTAATTACGGAAAAATCCAAGTCTTACTACGGGCCTCAGCCAGTTTGACGCGAAGGACCAATTTGATCCAATTACGGGAAAATCCAGGTCTTACTACGGGCATCTTACCCAGTATGAGACCTGCATTGATCGGGCAACCCAATGCAGTCTAATTACGGGAACATCCAGGTTACTACGGGCATCTTACCCAATATGAGACCTGCATTGGTGGGGCAACCCAATGCAGTCTAGTTACGGGAAAATCCAGGTCTTACTACGAGCCTCAGCTAGTCTGACGCGAAGGACCAATTTGACCCAATTACGCGAACATCCAGGTTACTACGGGCATCTTACCCAATATGAGACCTGAATTGATCGGGCGACTCAATGTGGACTCGAGTACGGGGTTTCGATTCTGTTTCAGGCTGTCCTATTCTTTGTGCCGTTTCAAGGAACGTTGTTTTCGGTAAATGGATTTCTTAAATGTAAAAACAGAGGAGGAAGCTCTGACGGCGAGAGCCAAATTCGGATCTAAGCCTTGATGATGAGAGCCAATTTCAGATCTAAGCTCTGACGATGGGAGTAAATTTTGGATCCAAGACGAAAGATTGAAGAAATTCAGAGGATAAGGTTAGGGGGAGAATAAGATTGGGGGGGTTTTTTTGGATCGAAGAGCTAGCTTCAAGCTTTTTTTTCAAGGTTACTAGTTCGGTTTCATTAGAGATTTTTGAAGATCAGGGGATTGGAGAGGAGCTTGATACTTTGGGTCGGGGAAGAAAAGACAGAGAATTGGGTTTTCTCTTCTTCATAAGGTTTTGGGAAGACTGAAGCAATCGTTGCTGAAGTCAGTGTTGTAATGGTGAATCGGGATTTTTTTAATGAAGTGGGTTTGATTACTCTTGACTATTTTGTGAAATCAAGTTACGTCTGTGATTGAAGAATTAAAGGGGTGTCTATAGGATTGAGTATGCGGAGTGCATGAAATTTATTGGGTTAATCTAACAGGACAGTCAGTGGATACAAGATCGTAAGTACAAAGGGGTATTGAAGATTAACAGTTTGGGTTGTTCGGGGTTCTCTGTAACGTCTAGAGACCTACTGACTAGGGCAAAAAAAGAACTTCGACAAGCAGTCAAAGGGCATCAGTAAAGATTTATGGTGTATTCTTGCAGTCGTTTATATTCCAGAAGTAAAAACTGATAGACTGCTTGACTATCGGCGGATCTCCATACTACATTCTACAGCCAGACGCCCGGCGCATTCTCGAGCAGGAAAGCACGTAATACGATATAAGTGGTGAACCCGACGTGAAAGCTTGAGGTGGAAGGTATTGGATTTTGGTTGATTTTATCTTTATTTTATGGAAAACGAAAATAAAAATTTTGAAGGATTTTTGGGAGGAGTTTCTGGTGGGGATTCTTCTAAAGGACAAGGTATGCACATGGATCCGTCTATTGCTAGTATGTTTCAAGCCTTCTCATTATCAATGCAGCAACAGCAAAGCAATGATCGAAAGGAAGCTTTGGCAACCAAAGCATTACAAGCAGTGGTCAATAAAATTGATCAATTTGATGGAAGGAATATTTCAAGGTATTTAAGATGTTATGTTCGTGAAATAGAATTAAATCGGGTTTCTGAGAAGAAAATGGTTGAACTATTTGGACTTGGCATGATACTTGAGATAAGAGACGACATTACATCGATTACGGATCGTTATGGGAATTCATGGGAGGATTTTTTACATGCATTGAAAGACGAATATTTCTTGGAAGATGCTGATCGCGTTACTAAGAAGCTGTTGCTGGAATGGATTGAACGGCCCAATAAGAATTTGCAAGCAACAGAGCTACTAAGGGAATTTGAGAGGTAATATTCTCAATTGTCGAAGGTAGAAAAAGTGACATTGGAGCCGAATAAAGTTGATCTCTTTCTTGAAGTTGCTGATGGAGAATTGGAAGAAAAATTAGAACTCCTTCTTGAAGACAAAGAAGAAGATGAAGGATTGACAACGAAGTAGAAGAACGTTGAAGATGCGGTGGGGTTGCTTACAAAAAAAAGAAAGGAGGAAGGATAGGAGCAATATTCACAAAACAGTACAAGCACCCAAAGCTTCAGTACGTACAACACCACCAACAATGCCTACAGTTCAACCTTCGACATCCTTATCAAAGAAAGCAGATATGGAAATGGAAGAAATTATATGAGGAATGCGAGATCTTCAAATCAAATTAGCAAGACTTGAAGAGAATACTTCTACAAATAATTCGAAGAATGTTTCAAAACAAGGATATGTACAAAGATGCATTTGGTGTGATGATGCTTCACACACTAGAAAAGATTACAATGAATTTAATAATATGATACGGCAGGAAATTATTTGCTGAAAAGATGAGAAGATAGCATTGAAAAATAGAGAGGATCTTCTTCAAACCAATTTTGGTAAGGGAGAAATGAGAGCATTGGTTCAAGATTACTTAAAAGAGCATCAAACAGTAGTACGGGAAAGTGCAAGTTATGGTGCTAGAGTAGATGATGAAATTGGTGGAAGTACGGAAACTAGTGAGTTTTGGGCTTCTGCCGTTTCTACAATGTAAGAAGGGAAATTACCTCGAGAAGCGTTATCGAGAACTGCAGCTACAATACGAGGAAGAACAGGTTGGGAGGATCCTGTTGAGTCTCTTTCAGTTCATGCATATATTGCTAAGAGCCAACATGAAGCTTTGATGGAAGAAAAAAGACGAGGAAATTTTGATGATACTAGAGAAGGAAATTCTTTTAAGAGGCAAACTCGAGGAGACAAGGCTCGGGAGGCAGCTTCACAAGAATTGCCTGTAAAGGATACCTCAGCATCATTGGGAGAGAAAATAAAGTAGACAAAAGATAAAGGCAAATCAATTGCTTATAAGCTACTTTCTGACATTGAAGCGGCAACAAATTTAAAAGGGGTGTTGGAAGAACCTATATTAAACGCTAAGGTGGAATTCACATTGAAAGAAGTCTTGGGAATTGCAAAGAAGGAGTCTCATGATGTTATTATTGACAGCATTAAGCGAAAGAGGCAATTAATGAGCGAAACTGGAATGAGTCATGCTATTGATGCAAGAATATGTAGAGATGAAGAAGAGGTTGATATTAGTTACAAGCAACCAACAAATGAAAAGAATGGGTATAATCAGCGAGTACGTTTCGAAGATTCTAGTGACAAGGAAATGGGAACTTTGAGCCATTATACTCGAAAGCATTGGGCAAGGGCAACTACTGAGGTATTGGTGAAGGTAGGAGATATAGAAGAACCAATAGTTGCTTTGGTGGACCATGGTTCTGAAATAAATTTCATGTCTAAAGATCTTTATAAGAAGCAAAAATGGCCAATTGATACGAAACATGGATGGACAATTGGAGCGGCTAATAACACATAGGGCGAATTATATGGAGCTTGTCCAAATGTCAAAATTTGGATTGGGGATGTTGCGACGGAGCAACATTTCTTTGCTCAGGATACAACGTCTTATCCGTTGATTTTAGATCAATCTTATATTACAGCAACACGGATGGAAACAAAAGTACTTGACGATGGTTCTGCTTATGCAAGGGTATGGAGCAAAGGTGGGAGGAAAGTTGTACAATTTCTAGCAGTACCTCCTAACCATGAACGGAATCGAGATAGGTTGAGGGAGAAACCATTGCCAAAGATTGTTGAAGGATTTAAGGATTTTGAAAAGGTACCACTGTAAAGCGAGATTATAGAGGTACAAAAGAGGAGGTATTCTCGCGAGATGAAGGTGCTTTTGATGCGAGTTTTATTGGTATATTAGAGAATGGAAATATTATGTATAAGAAAGTTGATGATTTTAAAAGAAAAGAAAGAAAAACATTATATAATATTGAAGGACAGTTATGCAAGATAGGTACATTGCAAGATGATTAGAGGATTTTGGGTGTTTATGAAGAAAATGGACTGGAAGATTCATTGGAATTGATTACATCTATTGGGTTAGGGGATAATGATAAGATTGTTGAGATTCATTCAAGAGAGGTTTATACCGTACTTGAATCTTTTCAAGCACCAGAAGTCACTGTAGAGACGAGATATAAAACGACAGATAAGAAGGTAGAGCTTGTTGCCGGACCATTACCAGAGGATTCTAAAGAACAAATGGGAGAAGCATCAAAAGAAGCAAGTTTAAGAGATCCAATGAGTATTGGACATCAGTTTACTGAAGAGACTTTTGAAGAATTGAAGATTGGTTCTGATGGTTCTTTATTGCCGGAGGAAATTACTTGCTTCAAAAAGATGTTGGCTAAATAAGGTAGATCGTTTGCCTTCGAATCTCATGAAATTGGGTGTGTGGATCCAAATATTATAACACCTATGGTTATCTTCACTGTACCGCATGTACCTTGGAATCTAAGACCGATTCTAATACCGAGGGCACATTTACCTAAATTGGTTGAACTATTGAAAGAAAAGATAAAGATGAAAATATTAGAACCTTCATTTGCGCCGTATTCTAGTCGATGGTTTACGGTACCTAAGAAGAATGGGTCACTGCGGTTTATTCAAGATATGCAGCCGGTGAATGCTGTAACTGTCAGGAATGCAGGAATTGGACCTATTGTGGATGAATTTGCTGAGGCGTTTGCTGGAAGGGCGATCTATTCAATGGGTGATTTGTATTTAGGTTATGATCAATTTCAACTTGCCGAAAGAAGTAGAGATACGACAACAATGAAGACACCACTGGGATTGGTTAGAATGTGCACTCTTCCTCAAGGCGCGACCAACTCAGTTGCGCATATGATGAATGGGATGAATAAGGTATTGAGAGATTTTATTCCAGAAAAGACTATGCCTTTTCTGGATGATGTTCCTTTAAAAGGGTGCAGAGAAGGAGACAAGGATGAAACTTTAGATACGAGGGGGTGTCACAAATATGTTGTTGATCATATACAAGATTGTAAAAAGATTTTAACTCGGCTTGGAGAAGTTCATCTTACATTATTGGGTATGAAGTCCGTATTTGGAGTACGAGAGGTTGTACTTGTTGGACATTTATGTGGATCTTATGGAAGAAAACCAGATCCGACTAAAGTTGATGCAATTGGAAGGATGAAAGAGGATTGTGATTCTTTAACAGAGATTCGCAGGTTTTTGGGTGCATGTGTATTTTATCGAATCTGGATCCCTTATTTTGCTCACATAGCGGATCCATTATATGAACTGTTACGCTGTCGTGTTGTAACACGAGTATATAGTAATAATAAAAAGAAAGGGGAATTTTATTAATATTCAGTTACCTCGAATATTGGGAGCATCAACCAACTCCAGTACAAATACTGAGTGGTCAGGTTCAGTCACTACGTTACAGTCAGCCGGGGCATACTGAAATGCTCCATTCGATTTCAATAACGGGAGTCAGCAGGAAGAGAAGGACCAATTCACACGACAGGTTCGAGGAGCCAATTGGATCCAATTTCGATAATCCAATCCGGGTCCTCTTATCCAATATGAGACCTGAATTGGCCGGTCAACCCAATGCAGTCTAATTACGGAAAATCCAAGTCTTACTACGGGTCTTAGCCAATCTGATGCGAGGACCAATTTGACCCAATTACGGGAACATCTAGGTTACTACGGGCATTTTCCCAATATAGGACCTGAATTGGTCGGGCGACTCAATGTGGTCCCGATTATGGGGTTCGATTCTGTTTCAGGCTGTCCTGTTCTCTGTACCGTTTCAGGGAACGTTGTTTTCGGTAAATGGATTTCTTAAAGGTTAAAACGGAGGAGAAAGCTTGACGGCGAGAGCCAATTTCGGATCCAAGCTTGAGATGGGAGCCAATTCCGGATCTAAGACGGAAGATTGAAGAAATTCAGAGGATAAGATTAGGGGAGAATATAGTTTTAGGGAGGGAGGTTTTTTTTCAGGGAAATCGGGGGGGGCAAGTTTTCAAGCTTTTGCAAGGTTACGAGTTCGGTTTTTCATTGGAAGTTTTTGGAAGATCAGGGGAATTAGAGAGAGGAGCTTCATGCTTCGGGTCGGGGAAGGAAAGACATAGAATTTGGATTTTTCTTCTTCGTAGAGTTTTGGGACGACTGAGGCAATCGCTGTTGAAGTCAGTGTTGTAATGGTGAATCGGGATTTTTAAATGAAGTGGGTTTGAATACTCTTGACTGTTTTGTAAAATCGAGTTACGTCTGTGATTGAAGGATTAAAGGGGTGTCTATAGGATTGAGTATGCGGAGTGAATGAAATTTATTGGGTTAATCTAACAGGACAGTCAGTGGATACAAGATCGTAAGTACAAAGGGGTATTGAAGATTAACAGTTTGGATTGTTCGGGGTTCTCTGTAACGTCTAGAGACCTACTGACTGGGGCAAAAAAAGGACTTTGACAAGCAGTCGAAGGGCATCAGTAAAGATTTATGGTATATTCTTGTAGTCGTTTATATTCCAGCACTCAAAAATTGATAGACTGCTTGACTATCGGCGAATCTCCATACTACCTTCTACAGCCAGACGCCCGGCGCATTCTCGAGCAGGAAAGCACGTAATATGACATAAGTGGTGAACCCGACGTGAAAGCTTGAGGTAGAAGGTATTGGATTTCGGTTGATTTTATCTTTATTTTTATGGAAAACGAAAATAAAAATTTTGAAGGATTTTTGGGATAAGTTTCTGGTGGAGAGTCTTCTAAAGGACAAGGTATGCACATGGATCCGTCTTTTCCTAGTTTGTTTCAAGCCTTCTCATTGTCAATACAGCAACAGCAAAGCAATGATCGAAAGGAAGCTTTGGCAACCAAAGCATTGCAAGCAGTGGTCAATAAAATTGATCAATTTGATGGAAGGAATATTTCAAGGTATTTAAGATGTTATGTTCGTGAAATGGAATTAAATCGGGTTTCTGAGAAGAAAATGGTTGAATTATTTGGACTTGCCACGATACCGGAGATAAAAGACCACATTACATAAATTACGGATCATTATGGGAATTCATGGAAGGTTTTTTCACATGCATTGAAAGACAAATATTTCTTAGAAGATGCTGATCGCGTTACTAAGAAGCTGTTTCTGGGATGGATTGAACGGCCCAATAAGAATTTGCAAGCAACAGAGCTACTAAGGGAATTTGAGAGGCAGTACTCTCAATTATCGAAGGTAGAAAAATTGACATTGGAGCCGAACAAAGTTGATCTATTTCTTCAAGCTGCTGATGGAGAATTGCAAGAGAAATTAGAACCCCTTCTTGAAAACAAAGAAGAAGATGAAGGATTGACGATGAAGTAGAAGAACGTTGAAGATGCGGTGGGATTGCTTACAAAAAAAGAAAAGAAGAAGGATAGGAGCAATATTCAGAAAACAGTACAAGCACCCAAAGCTCCAGTACGTACAACACCACCGACAATGCCTACAGTTCAACCTTCGACATCCTTGTCAAAGAAAGCAGATATGGGTATGGAAGAAATTATACGAGGAATGCGAGATCTTCAAATCAAATTGACAAGTCTTGAAGAGAATACTTCTATAAACAATTCGAAGAATGTTTCAAAACAAGGATATGTACAAAGATGCATTTGGTGTGATGATGCTTCACACACTAGAAAAGATTGCAATGAATTTAATAATATGATACGGCAGGGAATTATTTGCTGGAAAGATGGGAAGATAGCATTGAAAGATAGGGAGGATCTTCTTCAAACCAATTTTGGCAAGGGAGGAATGAGAGCATTGGTTCAAGATTACTTAAAAGGGCATGAAACAGTAGCACGAGAAAGTGCAAGTTATGGTGCTAGAGTAGATGATGAGATTGGTGGTAGTACGAAAACTAGTGAGTTTTGGGCTTCTGCCGTTTCTACAATGCAAGAAGGGAAATTATCTCGAGAAGCGTTATCGAGAACTGCAGCTACAATACGAGGAAGAACAGGTTGGGAGGATCCTGTTGAGTCTCTTTCAGTTCATGCATATATTGCTAAGAGCCAACATGAAGCTTTGATGGAAGAAAAAAGACGAGGAAATTTTGATGATACTAGAGAAGGAAATTCTTTTAAGAGGCAAACTCGAGGAGACAAGGCTCAGGAGGCAGCTTCACAAGAATTGCCTGTAAAGGATATCTCAGCATCATTGGGAGAAAAAACAACGGAGACAAAAGATAAGGGCAAATCAATTGCTTATAAGCTACTTTCTGATATTGAAGCGGCAACAAATTTGAAAGGGGTGTTGGAAGAACCTATATTAAACGCTAAGGTGGAATTCACATTGAAAGAAGTCTTGGGAATTGCAAAGAAGGAGTCTCATGATGTTATTATTGACAGCATTAAGCGAAAGAGGCAATTAATGAGCGAAACTGGAATGAGTCATGCTATTGATGCAAGAATATGTAGAGATGAAGAAGAGGTTGATATTGGTTACAAGCAACCAATAAATGAAAAGAATGGGTATAATCAGCGAGTACGTTTCGAAGATTCTAGTGACAAGGAAATGGGAACTTTGAGCCATTATACTCGAAAGCATTAGGCAAGGGCAACTACTGAGGTATTGGTGAAGGTAGGAGATATAGAAGAACCAATAGTTGCTTTGGTGGACCATGGTTCTGAAATAAATCTCATGTCTAAAGATCTTTATAAGAAGCAAAAATGGCCAATTGATACGGAACATGGATGGACAATTGGAGCGGCTAATAACACATAGGGCGAATTATATGGAGCTTGTCCAAATGTCAAAATTTGGATTGGGGATGTTGCGACGGAGCAACATTTCTTTGCTCAGGGTACAACGTCTTATCCGTTGATTTTCGAACAATCTTATATTACAGAACCACGGATGGAAACAAAGGTACTTGACAATGGTTCTGCTTATGCAAGGGTACGGAGCGAAGATGGGAGGAAAGCTGTACAATTTCTAACAGTACCTCCTAATCATGAACGGAATCGAGATAGGTTGAGGGAGAAACCATTGCCAAAGATTGTTGAAGGATTTAAGGATTTTGGAAAGGTACCACTGTAAAGCGAGATTATAGAGGTACAAAAGAGGAGGTACTCTCGCGAGATGAAGGTGCCTTTGATGCGAGTTTTATTGGTATATTGGAGAATGGAAATATTATGTATAAGAAAGTTGATGATTTTAAAAGAAAAGAAAGAAAAAGATTATATGATATTGAAGGACAGTTACGCAAGATAGGTACATTGCAAGATGATTAGTGGATTTTGGGTGTTTATGAAGAAAATGGACTGGAAGATTCATTGGAATTGATTACATCTATTGGGTTAGGGGATAATGATAAGATTGTTGAGATTCATTCAAGAGAGGTTTATACCGTACTTGAATCTTTTCAAGCACCAGAAGTCACTGTAGAGACGAGATATAAAACGACAGATAAGAAGGTAGAGCTTGTTGCCGGACCATTACCAGAGGATTCTAAAGAACAAATGGGAGAAGCATCAAAAGAAGCAAGTTTAAGAGATCCAATGAGTATTGGACATCAGTTTACTGAAGAGACTTTTGAAGAATTGAAGATTGGTTCTGATGGTTCTTTATTGCCGGAGGAAATTACTTGCTTCAAAAAGATGTTGGCTAAACAAGGTAGATCGTTTGCCTTCGAATCTCATGAAATTGGGTGTGTGGATCCAAATATTATAACACCTATGGTTATCTTCACTGTACCGCATGTACCTTGGAATCTAAGACCGATTCCAATACCGAGGGCACATTTATCTAAATTGGTTGAACTATTGAAAGAAAAGATAAAGATGAAAATATTAGAACCTTCATTTGCGCCGTATTCTAGTCGATGGTTTACGGTACCTAAGAAGAATGGGTCACTGCGGTTTATTCAAGATATGCAGCCGGTGAATGCTGTAACTGTCAGGAATGCAGGTAATGGACCTATTGTGGATGAATTTGCTGAGGCGTTTGCTGGAAGGGCGATCTATTCAATGGGTGATTTGTATTTAGGTTATGATCAATTTCAACTTGCCGAAAGAAGTAGAGATACGACAACAATGAAGACACCACTGGGATTGGTTAGAATGTGCACTCTTCCTCAAGGCGCGACCAACTCAGTTGCGCATATGATGAATGGGATGAATAAGGTATTGAGAGATTTTATTCCAGAAAAGACTATGCCTTTTCTGGATGATGTTCCTATAAAAGGGTGCAGAGAAGGAGACAAGGATGAAACTTTAGATACGAGGGGGTGTCGCAGATATGTTGTTGATCATATACAAGATTGTGAAAAGATTTTAACTCGACTTGGAGAAGTTCATCTTACATTATCGGGTATGAAGTCCGTATTTGGAGTGTGAGAGGTTGTAATTGTTGAACATTTATGCGGATCTTACGGAAGAAAACCAGATCCGACTAAAGTTGATGCAATTGGAAGGATGAAAGAGGATTGTGGTTCTTTAATAGAGGTTCGCAGGTTTTTGGGTGCATGTGTATTTTATCGAATCTGGATCCCTCATTTTGCTCACATAGCGGATCCATTATATGAACTGTTACGCAAGGGTTACCGATTTGAATGGAAAGAAAGGCATATTCAGACAATGCAAAGATTGAAGAAATTATTGATGTCACCTCCAATATTGAGGAAGGTTGATTATAAGTGCAATAGATCAGTGATTCTTACTGTAGACGCTAGTCCAATTGCCGTTGGATGGGCTGTGGGTCAAGATGATTGGAATGGGAGTAGATTTGCAGTTCGATTTGGGGCTAAAGTTTTAAGTATTCGTCAGCGTGCATATTCGCAAGTCAAAAGAGAACTTTGGGGAGTCGTTTCGGCTATGAAAGCTAAAAAAGACTATTTGATTGGGACAGTAGTAGTAATTGAAACAAATTGCTTGCCATTGCTTGGAATGATTATTAACTGATCAACGCCAGATATTGCAATGTTGAGATGGATTGCTTATATTAAGTCACTAAATCCAGAATTTAAGCATATCACTGGAAAGGACAATTTAGTAGCAGACATGCTATCTCGAGCAAGATACGAGAGGAAGGACGAAATGGTTGAAGACATTGATGATGTCGGATTGAAATTCTATTCAATATCAAATCTCAACAGAGAAGACAAGCTATTTCTTGAAGAATCTTATGAAGGAGAATTATTGGATATTGGTCATTATTTGAATACCTTGTCTAAGCAGGGGAATTGGTCTACAGAAAAATTCAAATAAATAAGAAAAAAAGCGTATGGATTTTTACTTCGAGATGGATTCTTATGGAAGAGACCGAAGAAAGGAATTGGGATGCCACAACGAGTGATAGGCAAAAGGGAAGAAAAACTAAAATTATTAAAGGAGTTTCATGATAGTTTATGGGCAGGGCATAGAGGAATCTAGGCTACTTTTGCTAAACTCAAGGAACGATATTGGTGGAAAAATATGTATTGAGATGTGCTCTCATTTGTAGAGTCATGTGAAATCTGTCAATCGTATTCTAATATCCGACATCGAGATGGTCTTCATCCTACGTATCCTCAGGCTATTCATTTTAAATGGATTGTTGATTTGGTTGTTATGCCGGTTGGGTTATGGCAGATGAGATATTTGGTTTTAGCTCGTGAAGATTTATCAAATCAAGTAGAAGGAAGAGCATTGAGGACAAAATCTACAGAGGAGATTTGTAGGTTTTTGCTTGAAGATGTCATTTGCCGTTACGGGTGCGTAGGAAAAATCACTGCAGATCGTGGAGAATTAAATACACAAGAAGCTCGTAAGTTCTTTGAAAAATGTGGAGTTAAACTATCACTGACTACTACTTATAATTCGGAAGGGAATGCGAAAAGCGAACGCGGTCACCCGCCGATTGTGAAAGCATTGGTTAAAGCTTGTAATGGGAAGGTTAAAGAGTGGCCACGGCTTTTGTCATTTGCATTATGGGCTGATTGAACAACACATAGTTCGGTGACAGGATATATGCCAGTAGAACTTATGACAGGTCAAAAACCAATTATGTCGATTTAAGAAAAGGTACTTACTTGGAGTATGCTACCATGGGAAGATGAATTGACAAGAGAAGAACTTCTGGCTATTAGGATTCGACAATTGGAGCAAAGAACGGAAGATGTCCAGATAGCATTGGAAAGGTTAAAAAGAGCAAGGTTACAAAACAAGGCGCAATTCGATAAGCAACATCGATTGAGACCAAAAGCAATCGAGGAAGGTGACTGGGTACTTGTTTATGACAATAGTCTGGATAATCAACATAGTACTTTGCAAAAATTTTCAAAACGTTGGTTTGGACCATATGTTATAACAACTGTTCATGATAATGCGACTTACTCATTATGGGAGTTAGATGGTACAAAATTGAAAATACCAATTGCAGGGAAGCGAGTAAAAATATTTAAACGAAGACACGCGGAGATGAATATGGAAGACCTTAATGAAGGTACAGAGATTCCGAAGCAAGAAGATGAAAGAGATATGGATAATGAAGGTGACGAAGACGAACTGGACAAAGACGTAGGGGATATATTCTGAATCAAACAGCAATTGGATAAATTGGTGCATACTGGATGATGCACAGGTTCAGAGTGGGTGGATGTCGTGTTGTAACACGAGTATACAGTGAAAATAAAAAGAAAGGGGAATTTTATTAATATTCAGTTACCTCGAATATTGAGAGCATCAACCAACTCTTGTACAAATACTGAGTGGTCAGGTTCAGTCACTACGTTACAGTCAGCCGGGGCATACTGAAATGCTCCATTCGATTTCAATAACGGGAGTCAGCAGGAAGAGAAGGACCAATTCACACGACGGGTTCGAGGAGCCAATTGGATCCAATTTCGATAATCCAATCCGGGTCCTCTTATCCAATATGAGACCTGAATTGGCCGGTCAACCCAATGCAGTCTAATTACGGAAAATCCAGGTCTTACTACGGGTCTTAGCCAATCTGATGCGAGGACCGATTTGACCCAATTACGGGAACATCCAGGTTACTACGGGCATTTTCCCAATATAGGACCTGAATTGGTCGGGCGACTCAATGTGGTCCCGATTATGGGGTTCGATTCTGTTTCGGGCTGTCTTGTTCTCTGTGCCGTTTCAGGGAACGTTGTTTTCGGTAAATGGATTTCTTAAAAGTAAAAACGGAGGAGAAAGCTTGACGGCGAGAGCTAATTTCAGATCCAAGCTTGAGGTAGGAGCCAATTTCGGATCTAAGACGGAAGATTGAAGAAATTCAGATGATAAGGTTAGATGGGGGATATAGTTTTGAGGGGGGGAGGTTTTTTTTCAGGGAAATCGGGGGGGGCAAGTTTTCAAGCTTTTGCAAGGTTACGAGTTCGGTTTTTCATTGGAGGTTTTTGGAAGATCAGGGGAATTAGAGAGAGGAGCTTCATGCTTCGGGTCGGGGAAGGAAAGACATAGAATTTGGATTTTTCTTCTTCGTAGAGTTTTGGGACGACTGAGGCAATCGCTGTTGAAGTCAGTGTTGTAATGGTGAATCGGGATTTTTAAATGAAGTGGGTTTGAATACTCTTGACTGTTTTGTAAAATCGAGTTACGTCTGTGATTGAAGGATTAAAGGGGTGTCTATAGGATTGAGTATGCGGAGTGAATGAAATTTATTGGGTTAATCTAACAGGACAGTCAGTGGATACAAGATCGTAAGTACAAAGGGGTATTGAAGATTAACAGTTTGGGTTGTTCGGGGTTCTCTGTAACGTCTAGAGACCTACCGGCTGGGACAAAAAAAGGACTTCGACAAGCACTCGAAGGGCATCAGTAAAGATTTACGGTGTATTCTTGCAGTCGTTTATATTCCAGCAGTAAAAACTGATAGACTGCTTGACTATCGGTGGATCTCCATACTACCTTCTACAGCCAGACGCCCGGTGCGTTCTCGAGCAAGAAAGCATGTAATACGACAACGCAAGGATTACCGATTTAAATGGGAAGAAAGGCATATTCAGGTAATGCAAAGATTGAAGAAATTATTGATGTCACCTCCAATATTGAGGAAGGTTGATTATAAGTGCAATAGACCAGTGATTCTTACTGTAGACGCTAGTCGAATTGCCATTGGATGGGCTGTGGGTCAAGATGATTCAAATGGGAGTAGATTTGCAGTTTGATTTGGGGCTAAAGTTTTAAGTATTCGTCAGCGTGCATATTCGCAAGTCAAAAGAGAACTTTGGGGAGTCGTTTTGGCTATGAAAGCTGAAAAGGATTATTTGATTGGGGCAGTAGTAGTAATTGAAACAAATTGCTTGCCATTGCTTGGAATGATTATTAACTGTTCAATACTAGATATTGCAATGTTGAGATGGATTTCTTATATTAAGTTATTAAATCTTGAATTTAAGCATATTACTGGGAAGGACAATTTAGTAGCAGACATGTTATCTCGAGCAAGATACGAGAGGGAGGACGAAATAGTTGAAGACATTGATGATGTCGGATTGAAATTCTATTCAATATCAAATCTCAACAGAGAAGACAAGCTATTTCTTGAAGAATCTTATGAAGGAGAATTATTAGATATTGGTCATTACTTGAATACCTTGACTAAGTAGGGGAATTGGTCTCCAAAAAAATTCAAACAAATAAGAAAAAAAGCATACGGATTTTTATTTCGAGATGGATTCTTATGGAAGAGACCGAAGAAAGGAATTGGGATGCCATAAAGAGTGATAGGCAAAAAGGAAGAAAGACTAAAATTATTAAAGGAGTTTCATGATAGTTTATGGACAGGGCATAGAGGAATCTAGGCTACTTTTGCTAAACTCAAGGAATGATATTGGTGGAAAAATATGTATCGAGATGTGCTCTCATTTGTAGAGTCATGTGAAATCTGTCAATCGTATTCTAATATCTGACATCGAGATGGTCTTCATCCTACGTATCCTTTGGCTATTCATTTTAAATGGGTTGTTGATTTGGTTATTATGTCGGTTGGGTTATGGCAGATGAGATATTTGGTTTTAGCTCGTGAAGATTTATCAAATCTAGTAGAAGGAAGAGCATTGAGGACAAAATCTACAGAGGAGATTTGTAGGTTTTTGCTTGAAGATGTCATTTGCCATTACGGGTGCGTAGGAAAAATCACTACAGATTGTGGAGAATTAAATGCACAAGAAGCTCGTAAGTTCTTTGAAAAATGTGGAGTTAAACTATCACTTAGTACTGCTTATAATCCGGAAGGGAATGCGAAAAGCGAACGCGGTCACCCGCCGATTGTGAAAGCATTGGTTAAAGCTTGTAATGGGAAGGTTAAAGAGTGGCCACGGCTTTTGTCATTTGCATTATGGGCTGATCGAACAACACATAGTTCGGTGACAGGATATATGCCAGTAGAACTTATGACAGGTCAAAAACCAATTATGCCGATTGAAGAAAAGGTACTTACTTGGAGTATGCTACCATGGGAAGATGGATTGACAAGAGAAGAACTTCTGGCTATTAAGATTCGACAATTGGAGCAAAGAACGGTGTCGTATTACGTGTTTTCCTACTCGAGAATGCGCCGGGCGTCTGGCTGTAGAAGGTAGTATGAAGATTCGCCGATAGTCAAGCAGTCTATCAGTTTTTGACTGCCGGAATATAAACGACTGCAACAATATACCGTAAATCTATACGGGTGCTCTTCGACTGCTTGTCGAAGTCTGTTTTTTTTTGCCCCAGCCGGTAGGTCTCTAGACGTTACAGAGAACCCCGAACAACCCAAACTGTTAATCTTCAATACCCCTTTGTACTTACAATCTTGTTTCCATTGACTGTCCTGTTAGATTAATCCCATAAATTTCATTCATTCCGCATACTCAATCCTATAGACACCCTTTTAATCCTTCAATCACAGACGTAACTCGATTTTACAAAATAGTCAAGAGTATTCAAACCCACTTCATTTAAAAATCCCGATTCACCATTACAACACTGACTTCAGCAGCGATTGCCTCAGTCTTCTCAAAACTCTACGAAGAAGAAAAACCCAAATTCTATGTCTTTCCTTCCCCGACCCGAAGCATAAAGCTTCTCTCTCTAATTCCCTTGATCTTCAAAACCCTCCAATAAAAAAACCGAACTGGTAACCTTGCAAAAGCTTGAAAACTAGTTCCCCCCCCGATTCCCCGAAAAAAAACCTCCCTCCCTAAAACTATATTATCCCCTAATCTTATCCTCTGAATTTCTTCAATCTTCCATCTTAGATCCGGAATTGGCTCCCGCCGTCAGAGCTTAGATCCAAAATTGGCTCACGTTATCAAGGCCTTCTCCTCCGTTTTTACCTTTAAAAGATCCATTTACCGAAAACAACGTTCCTTGAAACGGCACAAAGAACAGGACAGCCCGAAACAGAATCGAAACCCCGTAATCGGGCCACATTGAGTCGTCCGACCAATTCAGGTCCCATATTGGATAAGATGCCCGTAGTTACCTCGATTCTCGTGTAATTGGGTCAAATTGGTCTTCGCGTCAGACTGGCTGAGGCCCGTAGTAAGACCTGGATTTTCCCGTAACTAGACTGCATTGGGTTGCCCCACCAATACAGGTCTCATATTGGGTAAGAGGACCGGGATTGGATTCTCGAAATTGGATCCAATTGGCTCTTCAAACCCGTCGTGTGAATTGGTCCTTCTCATCCTGCTAACTCCCGTTATTAGAATCGAATGGAGCATTTCAGTATGCCCCGGCTGACTGTAACGGAGTCACTGAATCTGTCCACTCAGTATTTTTACTGGAGTTGGTCGATGCTCCCAATATTCGAGGTAACTGAATATTAATAAAATTCCCCTTTCTTTTTATTTTCACTGTATACTCGTGTTACAAAAACGACATCCACCCCCTCTGAACCTGTGCATCATCCGGTATGCACCAATTTACCCAATTGCTGTTTCATTCAGAATATATCCCCTACGTCTTTGTCCAGTTCGTCTTCGTCACCTTCATTATCCATATCACTTTCATCTTCTTGCTGCGGAATCTCTGTACCTTCATTAAGGTCTTCCATATTCATCTCCACGTGTTTTCGTTTAAATATTTTTACTCGCTTCCCTGCAATTGGTATTTTCAATTTTGTACCATCTAACTCCCATAATGAGTAAGTCGCATTATCATGAACAGTTGTTATAACATATGGTCCAAACCAACGTTTTGAAAATTTTTGCAAAGTACTATGTTGATTATCCAGACTATTGTCATAAACAAGTACCCAGTCACCTTCCTCGATTGATTTTGGTCTCAATCGATGTTGCTTATCGAATCGCACCTTGTTTTGTAACCTTGCTTTTTTTAACCTTTCCAATGCTATCTGGACATCTTCCGTTCTTTGCTCCAATTGTCGAATCCTAATAGCCAGAAGTTCTTCTCTTGTCAATCCATCTTCCCATGGTAGCATACTCCAAGTAAGTACCTTTTCTTCAATCGGCATAATTGGTTTTTGACCTGTCATAAGTTCTACAGGCATATATCCTGTCACCGAACTATGTGTTGTTCAATCAGCCCATAATGCAAATGACAAAAGCCGTGGCCACTCTTTAACTTTCCCATTACAAGCTTTAACCAATGCTTTCACAATCGGCGGGTGACCGCGTTCGCTTTTCGCATTCCCTTCCAAATTATAAGCAATAGTCAGTGATAGTTTAACTCCACATTTTTCAAAGAACTTACGAGCTTCTTGTGTATTTAATTCTCCATGATCTGCAGTGATTTTTCCTACGCACCCGTAACGGCAAATGACATCTTCAAGCAAAAACCTACAAATCCCCTCTGTAGATTTTGTCCTCAATGCTCTTCCTTCTACTTGATTTGATAAATCTTCATGAGCTAAAACCAAATATCTCATCTGCCATAACCCAACCGGCATAATAACCAAATCAACAATCCATTTAAAATGAATAGCCTGAGGATACGTAGGATGAAGACCATCTCGATGTCGGATATTAGAATACGATTGACAGATTTCACATGACTCTACAAATGAGAGCACATCTCGATACATATTTTTCCACCAATATCGTTCCTTGAGTTTAGCAAAAGTAGCCTAGATTCCTCTATGCCCTGTCCATAAACTATCATGAAACTCCTTTAATAATTTTAGTTTTTCTTCCCTTTTGCCTATCACTCGTTGTGGCATCCCAATTCCTTTCTTCGGTCTCTTCCATAAGAATCCATCTCAAAGTAAAAATCCATATGCTTTTTTTCTTATTTGTTTGAATTTTTCTGTAGACCAATTCCCCTGCTTAGACAAGGTATTCAAATAATGACCAATATCCAATAATTCTCCTTCATAAGATTCTTCAAGAAATAGCTTGTCTTCTCTGTTGAGATTTGATATTGAATAGAATTTCAATCCGACATCATCAATGTCTTCAACCATTTCGTCCTCCCTCTCGTATCTTGCTCGAGATAGCATGTCTGCTACTAAATTGTCCTTTCCAGTGATATGCTTAAATTCTGGATTTAGTGACTTAATATAAGCAATCCATCTCAACATTGTAATATCTGGCGTAGATCAGTTAGTAATCATTCCAAGCAATAGCAAGCAATTTGTTTCAATTACTACTACTGTCCCAATCAAATAGTCTTTTTTAGCTTTCATAGCCAAAACGACTCCCCAAAGTTCTCTTTTGACTTGCGAATATGCACGCTGACGAATACTTAAAACTTTAGCCCCAAATCGAACTGCAAATCTACTCCCATTCGAATCATCTTGACCCACAGCCCATCCAACGGTAATTGGACTAGCGTCTACAGTAAGAATCACTGATCTATTGCACTTATAATCAACCTTCCTCAATATTGGAGGTGACATCAATAATTTCTTCAATCTTTGCATTGCCTGAATATGCCTTTCTTTCCATTCAAATCGGTAACCCTTGCGTAACAGTTCATATAATGGATCTGCTATGTGAGTAAAATGAGGGATCCAGATTTGATAAAATACACATGCACCCAAAAACTTCCGAACCTCTATTAAAGAACCACAATCCTCTTTCATCCTTCCAATTGCATCAACTTTAGTCGGATCTGGTTTTCTTCCGTAAGATCCGCATAAATGTTCAACAATTACAACCTCTCACACTCTAAATACGGACTTCATACCCGATAATGTAAGATGAACTTCTCCAAGTCGAGTTAAAATCTTTTCACAATCTTGTATATGATCAACAACATATCTGCGACACCCCCTCGTATCTAAAGTTTCATCCTTGTCTCCTTCTCTGCACCCTTTTATAGGAACATCATCCAGAAAAGGCATAGTCTTTTCTGGAATAAAATCTCTCAATACCTTATTCATCCCATTCATCATATGCGCAACTGAGTTGGTCGCGCCTTGAGGAAGAGTGCACATTCTAACCAATCCCAGTGGTGTCTTCATTGTTGTCGTATCTCTACTTCTTTCGGCAAGTTGAAATTGATCATAACCTAAATACAAATCACCCATTGAATAGATCGCCCTTCCAGCAAACGCCTCAGCAAATTCATCCACAATAGGTCCAATTCCTGCATTCCTGACAGTTACAGCATTCACCGGCTGCATATCTTGAATAAACCGCAGTGACCCATTCTTCTTAGGTACCGTAAACCATCGACTAGAATACGGCGCAAATGAAGGTTCTAATATTTTCATCTTTATCTTTTCTTTCAATAGTTCCACCAATTTAGATAAATGTGCCCTCGGTATTGGAATCGGTCTTAGATTCCAAGGTACATGCGGTACAGTGAAGATAACCATAGGTGTTATAATATTTGGATCCACACACCCAATTTCATGAGATTCGAAGGCAAACGATCTACCTTGTTTAGCCAACATCTTTTTGAAGCAAGTAATTTCCTCCGGCAATAAAGAACCATCAGAACCAATCTTCAATTCTTCAAAAGTCTCTTTAGTAAACTGATGTCCAATACTCATTGGATCTCTTAAACTTGCTTCTTTTGATGCTTCTCCCATTTGTTCTTTAGAATCCTCTGGTAATGGTCCGGCAACAAGCTTTACCTTCTTATCTGCCGTTTTATATCTCGTCTCTACTGTGACTTCTGGTGCTTGAAAAGATTCAAGCATGGTATAAACCTCTCTTGAATGAATCTCAACAATCTTATCATTATCCCCTAACCCAATAGATGTAATCAATTCCAATGAATCTTCTAGTCCATTTTCTTCATAAACACCCAAAATCCTCTCATCATCTTGCAATGTACCTATCTTGCGTAATTGTCCTTCAATATCATATAATCTTTTTCTTTCTTTTCTTTTAAAATCATCAACTTTCTTATACATAATATTTCCATTCTCCAATATACCAATAAAACTCGCATCAAAGGCACCTTCATCTCGCGAGAGTACCTCCTCTTTTGTACCTCTATAATCTCGCTTTACAGTGGTACCTTTCCAAAATCCTTAAATCCTTCAACAATCTTTGGCAATGGTTTCTCCCTCAACCTATCTCGATTCCGTTCATGGTTAGGAGGTACGGTTAGAAATTGTACAGCTTTCCTCCCATCTTCGCTCCGTACCCTTGCATAAGCAGAACCATCGTCAAGTACCTTTGTTTCCATCCATGTTGCCGTGATATAAGGTTGTCCTAAAATCAACGGATAAGACGTTGTATCTTGGACGAAGAAATGTTGCTCCGTCGCAACATCCCCAATCCGAATTTTGACATCTGGACAAGCTCCATATAATTCGCCTCGTGTGTTATTAGCTGCTCGTATTGCCCATCCATGTTCTATATCAATTGGCCATTTTTTCTTTTTATAAAGATCTTTAGACATAAGCTTTATTTCAGAACCATGGTCCACCAAAGCAACTATTGGTTCTTCTATATCTTCTACCTTCACCCATACCTCAGTAGTTGCCCTTGTCCAATGCTTTCGAGTATAATGGCTCAAAGTTTCCATTTCCTTGTCACTAGAATCTTCGAAACGTACTCGCTGATTATACCCATTCTTTTCATTTATTGGTTGCTTGTAACCAATATCAACCTCTTCTTCATCTCTACATATTCTTGCATCAATAGCATGACTCATTCCAGTTTCGCTCATTAATTGCCTCTTTCGCTTAATGCTGTCAATAATAACATCATGAGACTCCTTCTTTGCAATTCCCAAGACTTCTTTCAATGTGAATTCCACCTTAGCGTTTAATATAGGTTCTTCCAACACCCCTTTCAAATTTGTTGCCGCTTCAATATCAGAAAGTAGCTTATAAGCAATTGATTTGCCTTTATCTTTTGTCTACTTTATTTTTTCTCCCAATGATGCTGAGGTATCCTTTACAGGCAATTCTTGTGAAGCTGCCTCCCGAGCCTTGTCTCCTCGAGTTTGTCTCTTAAAAGAATTTCCTTCTCTAGTATCATCTAAATTTCCTCGTCTTTTTTCTTCCATCAAAGCTTCATGTTGGCTCTTAGCAATATATGCATGAACTGAAAGAGACTCAACAGGATCCTCTCAACCTATTCTTCCTCGTATTGTAGCTGCAGTTCTCGATAACGCTTCTCGAGGTAATTTCCCTTCTTGCATTGTAGAAACGGCAGAAGCCCAAAACTCACTAGTTTCCGTACTTCCACCAATTTCATCATCTACTCTAGCACCATAACTTGCACTTTCCCGTACTACTGTTTGATGCTCTTTTAAGTAATCTTGAACCAATGCTCTCATTCCTCCTTTGCCAAAATTGGTTTGAAGAAGATCCTTCCTATCTTTCAATGCTATCTTTCCATCTTTCCAGCAAATAATTCCCTGCCGTATCATATTATTAAATTCATTGCAATCTTTTCTAGTGTGTGAAGCATCATCACACCAAATGCATCTTTGTACATATCCTTGTTTTGAAACATTCTTCGAATTGTTTATAGAAGTATTCTCTTCAAGTCTTGCCAATTTGATTTGAAGATCTCGCATTCCTCGTATAATTTCTTCCATACCCATATCTGCTTTCTTTGACAAGGATGTCGAAGGTTGAACTGTAGGCATTGTCGGTGGTGTTGTACGTACTGGAGCTTTGGGTGCTTGTACTGTTTTCTGAATATTGCTCCTATCCTTCTTCTTTTCTTTTTTTGTAAGCAATCCCACCGCATCTTCAACGTTCTTCCACTTCATCCTCAATCCTTCATCTTCTTCTTTGTCTTCAAGAAGGGGTTCTAATTTCTCTTGCAATTCTCCATCAGCAGCTTGAAGAAATAGATCAACTTTGTTCGGCTCCAATGTCAATTTTTCTACCTTCGATAATTGAGAGTACTGCCTCTCAAATTCCCTTAGTAGCTCTGTTGCTTGCAAATTCTTATTGGGCCGTTCAATCCATCCCAGAAACAGCTTCTTAGTAACGCGATCAGCATCTTCTAAGAAATATTCGTCTTTCAATGCATGTGAAAAATCCTCCCATGAATTCCCACAACGATCCGTAATCGATGTAATGTGGTCTTTTATCTCCGGTATCGTGGCAAGTCCAAATAGTGCAACCATTTTCTTCTCAGAAACCCGATTTAATTCCATTTCACGAACATAACATCTTAAATACCTTGAAATATTCCTCCCATCAAATTGATCAATTTTATTGACCACTGCTTGCAATGCTTTGGTTGCCAAAGCTTCCTTTCGATCATTGCTTTGTTGTTGTTGCATTGACAATGAGAAGGCTTGAAACAAACTAGCAATAGATGGATCCATGTGCATACCTTGTCCTTTAGAAGACTCCCCACCAGAAACTTCTCCCAAAAATCATTCAAAATTTTTATTTTCGTTTTCCATAAAAATAAAGATAAAATCAACCAAAATCCAATACCTTCTACCTCAAGCTTTCACGTCGGGTTCACCACTTATGTCGTATTACGTGCTTTCCTGCTCGAGAATGCGCCGGGCGTCTGGCTGTAGAAGGTAGTATGGAGATTCGCTGATAGTCAAGCAGTCTATCAATTTTTGACTGCCGGAATATAAACGACTGCAACAATGTACCGTAAATCTATACGAGTGCTCTTCGACTGCTTGTCGAAGTTTTTTTTTTTTTTGCCCCAGTCAGTAGGTCTCTAGACGTTACAGAGAACCTCGAACAACCCAAACTGTTAATCTTCAATACCCCTTTGTACTTACGATCTTGTTTCCACTGACTGTCCTGTTAGATTAACCCCATAAATATCATTCACTCCGCATACTCAATCCTATAGACACCCTTTTAATCCTTCAATCACAGACGTAACTCGATTTTACAAAACAGTCAAGAGTATTCAAACCCACTTCATTTAAAAATCCCGATTCACCATTACAACACTGACTTCAGCAGCGATTGCCTCAGTCTTCTCAAAACTCTACGAAGAAGAAAAATCCAAATTCTATGTCTTTCCTTCCCCGACCCGAAGCATGAAGCTCTTCTCTCTAATTCCCTTGATCTTCAAAACCCTCCAATGAAAAACCGAACTCGTAACCTTGCAAAAGCTTGAAAACTAGCTCCCCCCCCGATTCCCCGAAAAAAGAAAAAAAACCTCCCTCCCTAAAACTATATTCTCCCCTAATCTTATCCTCTGAATTTCTTCAATCTTCCATCTTAGATCCGGAATTGGCTCCCGCCGTCAGAACTTAGATCCAAAATTGGCTCACGTCATCAAGGCCTTCTCCTCCGTTTTTACCTTTAAAAGATCCATTTACCGAAAACAACGTTCCCTGAAACGGCATAGAGAACAGGACAGCCCGAAACAGAATCGAAACCCCGTAATCGGAACCACATTGAGTCGCCCGACCAATGCAGGTCTCATACTGGGTAAGATGCCCGTAGTAAGACCTAGATTTTCTCGTAATTGGATCAAATTGGTCTTCGCGTCAGATTGGCTGAGGCCCGTAGTAAGACCTGGATTTTTCCGTAACTAGACTGCATTGGGTTGTCCCACCAATACAGGTCTCATATTGAATAAGAGGACCCAAATTGGATTCTCGAAATTGGATCCAATTGGCTCTTCAAACCCGTCGTGTGAATTGGTCCTTCTCATCCTGCTAACTCCCGTTATTAGAATCGAATGGAGCATTTTAGTATGCCTCGGCTGACTGTAACGGGGTGACTAAACCTGACCACTCGGTATTTGCGCTGGAGTTGGTCGATGCTCCCAATTTTCGAGGTAACTGAATATTAATAAAATTCCTCTTCTTTTTTTTTTCTTTTATTTTCACTGTATACTCGTGTTACAACACGACAACGGAAGATGTCCAGATAGCATTGGAAAGGTTAAAAAGAGCAAGGTTACAAAACAAGGCGCGATTCGATAAGCAACATCGATTGACACCAAAAGCAATCGAGGAAGGTGACTGGGTACTTGTTTATGACAATAGTCTGGATAATCAACATAGTACTTTGCGGAAATTTTCAAAACATTGATTTGGACCATATGTGGTAACAACAGTTCATGATAATGCGACTTACTCATTACGAGAGTTAGATGGTACAAAATTGAAAATACCAATTGTAGGGAAGCGAGTAAAAATATTTAAACGAAGATACGCGGAGATGAATATGGAAGACCTTAATGAAGGTATAGAGATTCAGCAGCAAGAAGATGAAAGTGATTTGGATAATGAAGGTAACGAAGACGAACAGGACAAAGACGTAGAGGATATATTCTGAATCAAACAGCAATTGGGTAAATTGGTGCATACCGGAGGATGCACAGATTCAGAGGGGGTAGATGTCGTGTTGTAACACGAGTATACTGTGAAAATATAAAGAAAGGGGACTTTTATTAATGTTCAGTTACCTCGAATATTGGGAGCAACGACCAATTCCAGTGCAAATACTAAGTGGCCAGGTTCAATCACCCCGTTACAGTCAGCCGGGGCATACTAAAATGCTCTGTTCGATTCCAATAATGGGAGTCAGCAAGAAGAGAAAGGACCAATTCACACGACGGACGAGTCTGGTTCGAAGAGCCAATTGGATCTAATTTCAAGAATCCAATCTGGGTCCTCTTATCCAATATGAGAAGTACATTGGTTGGACAACCCAATGCAGTCTAATTACGGAAAAGTCCAGGTCTTACTACGGGCCTCAGCCAGTTTGACGCGAAGGACCAATTTGATCCAATTACGAGAAAATCTAGGTCTTACTACGGGCATCTTATCCAGTATGAGACCTGCATTGGTCGGGCAACCCAATGCAGTCTAATTACGGGAACATCCAAGTTACTACGGGCATCTTACCCAATATGAGACCTGCATTGGTCGGGCAACCCAATGCAGTCTAATTATGGGAACATCCAGGTTACTACGGGCATCTTACCCAATATGAGACCTGCATTGGTCGGGCAACCCAATGCAGTCTAGTTACGGGAAAATCCAGGTCTTACTACGAGCCTCAGCCAGTCTGACGCAAAGGACCAATTTGACCCAATTACGTGAACATCCAGGTTACTACGGGCATCTTACCCAATATGAGACCTGAATTGATTGGACGACTCAATGTGGACTCGAGTATGGGGTTTCGATTCTGTTTCAGGTTGTCCTATTCTTTGTGCCGTTTCAGAGAACGTTGTTTTTGGTAAATGAATTTCTTAAAGGTAAAAACAAAGGAGGAA
The DNA here is from genome assembly GCF_059467195.1 of Physcomitrium patens. Lineage (NCBI taxonomy): Eukaryota > Viridiplantae > Streptophyta > Bryopsida > Funariales > Funariaceae > Physcomitrium > Physcomitrium patens. Next base: position 9,962,931 of record NC_143432.1, read on the forward strand.
GCTCTGACGGCGAGAGCCAAATTCGGATCTAAGCCTTGATGACGAGAGCCAATTTTGGATCTAAGCTCTGACGGTGGGAGCAAATTTCGGATCCAAGATGAAAGATTGAAGAAATTCAGAGGATAAGGTTAGGAGGAGAATAAAATCGGGGGGGGTTTTTTTGGATCGAAGAGCTAGCTTCAAGCTTTTTTTTCAAGGTTACTAGTTCAGTTTCATTAGAGGTTTTTGAAGATCAGGGGATTGGAGAGGAGCTTGATGCTTCGGGTCGGGGAAGAAAAGACAGAGAATTGGGTTTTCTCTTCTTCATAAGGTTTTGGGAAGACTAAAGCAATCGTTGCTGAAGTCAGTGTTGTAATGGTGAATCGGGATTTTTTTAATGAAGTGGGTTTGATTACTCTTGACTGTTTTGTGAAATCGAGTTACGTCTGTGATTGAAGAATTAAAAGGGTGTCTATAGGATTGAGTATGCGGAGTGCATGAAATTTATTGGGTTAATCTAACAAGACAGTCAGTGGATACAAGATCGTAAGTACAAAGCGGTATCGGAGATTAGCAGATTGGGTTGTTCGGGGTTCTCTGTAATATCTAGAGACCTATCGGCTGGGATAAAAAGGACTTCGACAAGCAGTCGAAGGGCATCCGTATAGATTTACGGTGTATTCTTGCAGTCGTTTATATTCCAGCAGTCAAAAACTGATAGACTGCTTGACTATTGGCGAATCTCCATACTACCTTCTACAGCCAGACGCCCGACGCGTTCTTGAGCAGGATAGCACGTAATACGACAGCGTACCAATGAATCTCACTTGCGATCTTGGAGTTGTGTAGCTTTGGGGTTGAAGTTCAATCACAAATTGCACTTGATTGATAAATCCTCCAAACTTGGATCTGGTACCATTAAACTTCTCGGATAAGACAATTCTTGATTCTCTAACATTGGAAGGGCGTTCCACCATAGGAGAAAGGACATGGTTTGGTGCAGATGTTGAAGCAACTCCAACCATTTCTATATCTTTACTTCTTGTCAATCTTGATGCTCTTTGTGGTGGTAAATTGAGTTGATGCATCGCAAGCATTAACTCCCTCAATTGCTCTTGCATTTGTGCCATTGCACTCTTCATTTCAACAAGTTCTGCCATGATAACACTTAGAAAAGAGAAGATGTCTAATATCACTCAAGACAAATAGAAGAGAGAACTTGAGAACAAAGAAAATACTAAAGACAATATCAATTTAGAAGAGGATAATCCGCAACTTCTAATATGCTTATATCTTATCAAGAAAAAGGGGTAATCCACTCTTAATCAAGATTAGATAAAGCTCTGATATTGTAAGTAGACTCTTGCCAATTTTTCAAGGACAAGAACTCGATGAAAAAGTAATTCAGACAAGTGAGCCTTCACTCAAAGAAAGGTAAGAAAATATAAATAAACAAGTATGTATATTGAAAGAGAAACTGGAATGGCTATTGCCAAAAGACAAGAAAATTAGAGACCCTTGAAACTAGACTAGAAGCAAGAAAGGAGTTGACAAGAGTGAAGAAGGCTTCACTCTTGTCTCTATATATATTATCTAACTAGGGACTACGTGGCGACATTCTATAGGACCTCCAATATGTATTGACTTTGTAGGGCACATGCCTTGACTTACGAGGTAAGTTTTTCTACGTGTGGGCCACATAGTTAGCTTGATCTTCAAGCTAACAACATGTGTGGCACATGGCCAACTTGTTGACTACATTTCTAATCCAAAAAGTCAATTAAAGATACCTATGAAGTCAAAGCAGCATCTATGAAGCTTCTAAGAAGCTTCCATATTAAATACTATAGAATTAACTTACTTTTATCTACTTTCACTTACTTCCACCTATTTGTATATGTAATTATTAGCTTACATGCATATGTCCGTGACAGTCATACCTTTTTGACTCACAAATGTATCAATTACTTTTTAATACCTAATAAATGATATATTTTGAAGATTTTTAGATTATTTTTTTATTAATTATTAATATAATATTTCAATCTATTCTAAAAAAATAAATAAATATGAAATTTATGTCCAATCTGTATTTTTAAAACTTATCAATGAATGATTATATGTTAAGATGAAAAAAATTATATTTTACACAATTCAAGTTGACTTCTTATGATACATTATTTCAAATGATGGCCTTATGATAGATCCTAAGAAAGTAAAAACTATCATTACTTGGAAGATTTTAAAAATAATTAAAATTATCTTAAGTTTTTTGGAGTTTTTTAATAAATATTAAATATTTATTAAAAAATTTATTTAAATTACAATTCTATTTACATGTTTGACTTTTAAAAAAAAACTTAAGTAGAATAAAAAAGATATAGCAATATTTAAACTTTGAAGCTAGCTTTTAGTTTTATATCAATCTTATATTGTATTAATATTTCTAAGGTATTTTTTTATGGAAACAGATAGATTGAATTTTATCTTAAATTTTGACTTGAATATAATATTATTACAAATGGAAGGAGATGACAAACTTTATTTAATAAGTTTTTAGTCAAAAAAATATTTAACAATCAAGATCAACTACAAGTTCTATAATAGAGAATTTCTTATTATTATAGATTTATTTCAAGAATGGCATCATTATCTAGAAGAAATTCATAGTCTAATTACTATGTATACAACATTGAAAGATAGAAAATTTGCTTTAAGAAAGCGTTGAGCTTCTGGTTGTCACTCAGTGCTCAACTAAATCTCAAGATAAAAAAGCACTAAGTTTATATGTAAAATTATCCTTATAGAAGAAATTACATCAATATATAAGTCCTAAGTACCAAAGATCATCCAAAATGTGACAAAAATATTCTAAAACCATATATATTCTTAAGGTGAAATTTTCTTAAACTTCAACAGCTCATTTCTCACGATTTGACTATTTAAACAAATTATTTTTTTATATAAAGTACTAATGTACTTTAAACAACTACTACAACAAATTTCAATCATAATTTTTTTATAAATCTTGAGATATTTCTAAAATCCTAATAATAGCTTCAAATCCTTGTTTATATATACATACATGAAAATTTCTTTATATCTCACAAACTAAGAACTTAAATATCACAAAATTTGGTACATAGATTTCAACCTAATAACTCACACTTTTAAAAAATTTGAGCCAAAAATTCATTTGGAAACTTAACTAATGCATAAATAATAGGATGATGATCTCTCTCATTCTTTTCATTTGCTACAAGATTATAAGAAGTAGTCAACTTCAATTGAACTTCATATATATTGAAAAAATTTCTTACTTCAATAGCATCAAATTCTCTTCTATTCGCTTTCATTTTTTTAATGCTACCATATTTGCTAAAAATAACTTCTAATATAAATCTAAATACTACTTCAATGATTTTGGTTTTCAAAGCCCATCCTACAATATAATTTAATAGCTCTTCTTTTATCAAAATCTAGTATTTTATATCCCAAAGTTCTAATGGTAAAGCTATGAAATCAATTAACATAAGATTTTATGCACACTAAGCACATTCAATTAATCAAGTACTATGAAATTTTAAATTGTAGATATGACACCAATTGCATGAACTAGCCAAGAGTGCTAGCTCTAATTATATTGCATAAATCCAAAGTCATCAATATAAACCTTGAATTTAAACAACAATTACAAAGTCATTCCAAATCCAATGAAAACTAATCTTACGCTTAAAGAAGCGTAAAGCTATTCTTATTATCTACATAATTATCAAAATAAATATGTATGTCCGTGAAAGCTCTCCAATTCCGATTGTCAATCTCCAAAATTTCTTGTACTTTGTAATAAATGGCCGTTTTAGAGACTAGAGGTCTGATTTTGACCTTGTTCCACAAACGGTCAATCCTTGAGTTTCAATCTAATCTAATTTAGGAAGTTTTTAGCCCAACCATATCCTCAACTTAATCTTAGTATCAATTATACTAATTATTTATATCTTCTATACTATAATTTATCAATTTATGGTCTTTTTAAGGTAATAAAAGAGTTTCTACAACCTAGAAGGTAAAATTACAAACCAACCTTTAATCTACTAACTATTAAGACAAGAAAATAAACTAAGAGGCTTTTATAAAAAACCATGTTTAAATGTCTTGAATTATTATTAAATCAAAATAATTAGATATTAATTAAAATTTTATTTTTGATTATATTTTCACCATATATTCATATTACAACATGACATCGTAAAATTGATTTTTGACAATAGATATGCAAATGAGCAACTTTGTTCTTAATTTTAAGGTGTTTTTAACAATTAAGTTGCAAGATACTAGTTTATACCTACAAAAGGATGTTATATAAGAATAAATTAAGGTTGGTTATTTATTCTTATATATTTGAAGATTGAGACACTTGATAAAGCATGTTTTTGAAATATTAACAAAAGGCATGAAATTTAAGCTATACATAAAGTATAAGAAGAATTACATGGCTATGTTTTGAAATTTGACTATAATAGTTCTTCATCAATCTTAGAGTAAGGAGTCAAGCATCATCAACAAAGTTCTTTTTGCAATATGTTTCAATTTGTATGTTAGATCTTTTGTAAAAGTTATGAGTTTATGAAAAGAAAATAAAAATGTAACATATATATATACATACATACATAGAAAACCAAGGTAAATGTTAAAACCAATAGAAAAATATAATTGACATGATTCATATGTTACATCAATTCATAAAATAGAATTCTTCTCTTCCAAAAATTAAATTATTCTTTAGTGAATCATTGTTGGCAACCATTATTAAGTTATAATTGTCTTATGCACATAATACCAAAAGATAAATTGTTACCTCAACCAAAATATATCACACAATCTACTTAAATCCAAGACCGTTTCAGACTCCAGGGAAGAGTTTGGAAGGTTGAGCAAGCATGGGTAGTGGAGGTGAACAACGGCAGAAACAGTGACGAAAGAAGAGAGCGGGGATAAGAGAGGAGGCCAAGGCGAAGGAGGAAAGCCAGAAAGTGCGATAGCTTATCACAGCGTGCGGGGGGACAGTGTCGGACGTGTCCAGGATGGATGGATAGTTAGTTAGTTCCAGATGCTGCTGCTGCTGCGGGGAAGGGGAGCAGCAGCATGGAATTGAGGGGTGCCGGCCATGCTTGCTTGCTTGCTTGATTAAGGCGCCATCCATCCATCCATCGCATGAGGACCGAACCTCCTGGAGGTGGTGCAGCTCACCATTTGGAGCAGCAACCCCAGCGCCTCCGAGACTGCCTTCCGGCCTGACTGCGTTGCCATCCGGCTCCAGCAGTGGTAGCTATGGTGGTGGTCGAGGCAAGCTTGGGCTGGGGTGGGCTGGGCAGGGCTGGGCATCAATCTGCATGAATATGAGCGAGAGAGAGAGAGAGAGAGAGATGTCCTGCACGGGGATTCCGTTCTCGTCTATCCCCCAAGTTTCTGTTGGGCCCCTCGGGTCGCTGCCAGATGGGACCCCTCCTGCGCGCCACGTTCGACGCCGGTGGAGCCTTCGACATGGCGGCACTGCCACTGCGGTGGACAAGTGTCGACCAGCGACGATCCACTTGTATTGGTGTCCACTGAGCCTGTCGCCCCCGTTCTGCACTATATCACCCTCGCCCAACTCCTCTGCTCATCGCAACATTACCACCCTTCGCTCCCTCGCTCGCTCGACATTGATCGATCGATCTCATTCTTTTTCAACCCCCGATCCCGTGCTTTTTCGGACAATCGTGCACGTAGTGTTTAGAGCGCGTGGAGTAGTCGAACAGCCATGAGTCCGCTTCGTTTTCTCGCCGTTTTGGTGCTGGGGGCGCTCGTCGTGTGCGCCGCTGCGGACACGGCCGACCACGCAAAGGGCAAAGGCGACGAGGCGCAGGCCAAGGTGGCGGAAGGCGCCGCCGCCGCGCACGAATCTGCTCAGACCTGGACCGAGATGGCGAAGGAGAAGCTGAACATCTTCTCGTCGGATGCGCAGGAGAAGGCAGGCGACACCGTGGACGCCGCCAAGGACACTGCGGGTTCCGCCAAGGACAAGGCAGCGGACACCGTGGGAACTGCCAAGGATAAGTCGGCGGAGGGCGCCGCTGCAGCCCACGAGACCGGGCACTCGTACCTGGACATGGCGAAGGAGAAGCTGAACGAATACATCAAGTAAGTATCCGCGGTTCCTTGGTGCAATTGTTGATTGGATGTTTTGTGGTGTCAGACGGGATGTGTCGATCGTGGGAATCCATGCGGTGGAGCGTGAGCGGGGAGACGTAGACGGTTGGGGGTGGTGGGGGTGTGGAACGAAGTGAAGCGGGATGAAGTGCAGGGCGGTGGGTTTGTGAAGCCGTTGTAGCGGTTGATAGATCGGATGGTTGCGTAGGAAGTGCGAGCAGGGTCGTGCAGGGACAGAGTCGTGGGTGTCGTGAGGGTCGGCACGGGGCAGGAGGAGAGGGAGCGAACGTGAGGTGTCATGGGTCATGTGAAATGTGGAGGGAGCCGGGACATGGTGAAATCGCCGCGATTAATTAATTGGTGTCAAGTTTCTGTTTGGGCAAATTCAGGGGAGCCTCCGAGACCGCAGAGAGCGCCAAGGACAAGGCTGCTAACACTGCCAACACCGCAGCGAGCAAGGCTGGAGAGGGCAAGGATGCAGCTGTTGATTCTGCCAAGTCCGCAGCTGACAAGGCTGAGGAAGGGAAGGATGCGGCTGCTGAATCCGCTCGCGAAGCTGCGGATGTTGCAGGAAGCAAGGCTCATTGCGGAAAGGATGCCGCTGTGGATACCGCATCAGGTATTGTACTTAATTTGACTTGTACTCGCTTTCCCTGTGAATAATATGACACGTTTTGTATTAGGTCTGGAAACAGGCCTCGAGCAAATACCATGTTGTTGATGTTCTAAGGTCGGATTGTAGTGGAAATTGATCTTTATACTCTGAGGACTTTTGTGGTGATACTGGAGTATGAAGGTAATTATGCGAGGTTCGCTTTTATGTTAATCACTCATGGCTTGCTACGGATTTTTTCTTTCAGGTGCTGCTGACAAGGCTCAGGATGGCGCTAGCTATATCAGGAACACCGGAAGTGATGCAGCATCCAAGGCTGCGGAGGCAGCTGGAATTGCGAAGGATACTGTGAGTGATTCCGCTCAGAGTGCAGCTGGTAAGACCAAAGATACGGCTGCGGGTGCTTCTGACAAAGCTCAGGATGGATATGAGGCAGCGAAGGATACCGTTGGTCAGGGATATGATTCAGCTGCGGACGCGACTAAAGACGCTGCCAAATCTGGCACGAAGATGACTAGCGATGGAGCGGAAAAGGTTAGGGACACTGCGTCTTCGCAGTACGAGGAGTTGTAAATGTAACGTAGAGGGTAACCAGGGTTCGAGTAGATGCCGTGATGGCAGTAGAGTCGGAAATGAGCAGACCGATAGGAGGGAGTCGGAAGTTGAGGTTTGAAGTGTACAGTGGGCCATTCAACGTTTGTATATCAAGTTCTGGGTGAATGGATTGAGTGTTGTAGCACGCGGTTTAATTTTTCTAGGGGTGTAAATAGAGGGGGAGTGCTGAGGACTCGCTCGTTTGTGTAATTCTGCTGCCATAGGCATGACATATATAAGATGGAATGTCATTTGACCATATATCTGTCCTTTCGATGTATTTGCAACAGCAATGTTGATGATTGAGAACGTGTATCATTGAGGAATTTGTGGTGTGATTTCCACTTGATGGTGGATGTGATAGCGTCTTTGCACAGACTGGTATTTAGTTGATCTATTTGTAAATAGCATGCGGAGTGTGTAATGTCTTGAACTTGTGAGCGAAAACTGGCATGAATTCCTTCGCGCACGTTCGATATAAAAAACTTGGTGTAAATTGATGGCATGTGAGCTCTGATTATACAAACCTTGCTGAGCAGAATTTGTTCGAGTGTGGTCTGTCAAACGGGAGGTGGAAGAGTAGTGCGAATCGCTCTTGATCACACTGAACGTAGACGTGAAGTTGTCATGAAGGGCATTTCAGCTTATTCTGGTTATTTGATTATAAAATTGAACTTTCCAGAAGGAATTATGCTATATCCGAAAACATTTTTATGTGATTTTTTTAGTAAGATTTTATTATTCTAGTTTACATATCCTACACCAGGGAATGTTCGTAGATAATATTCAAGCAGCCAATGAGTCTGTGGCATATGTATTTTAAAAGAAGAGAGTGAGTTGTCAATTTTGTGTATTATTGGACAATTTTCGTGTTGTCATGCCAGAACGAAATAGATGGAATTGCATGGGATTGGTGAGGAACACGCGTAACCTTTGTAACTGCAGGCCATCTGTTTGCTACGACGCATGACACAGTGAGATTCAGGACCAAGTCCATTTTGACCAAGTCAAGTACTATCAAATGTAGGAGCCTGTCTTTGGATTTGGTGTCAACTGTGTAAGTTGTTTAACTGTTGTTTCTTCTCAAATGAACATTTGGAGGAAGTTTATTTGCGCCATGTATGTACAAAAAAAATTACAATTGTATATTTATGTCTTTTCTGGGATTTAAATAAACCTGAGTAGACAATACGTAAGCATGAAAAGTTCTTTAAATATTTATCATATTAAGATTTATTCAAGATGATCTTTTAGAGTAATATTTTAATTTTTTCTAAAGAAGCTTATGAAATTTTAAAACAAATGTAAGCAACTTAATTGCAATTTGGGAATAAAGAGTACTATCATTTCCTAAATATATTTTTATTTGATCCGTAATTATTTTGTATGATTTACTTATGAAAAACCATCTCTTGTTTCTTTCATTCTTTTTATTTTAAAACAACTGGGGTGTCCCTCTATATTTATTGAAAGGTAGATAAAGCCTTTTTAAATCCTAATGTCTTTCTTGGGAAGCTTAAGAAGATTAAGGTTGGTGGATGTGCAACTTACCTCTCAAGTAAAACCATCTCCAATGTTTTAACTGTAACACAACTTTGTCGGATTTAAGAGTGCCATCGTATACTATTTTCTTCTTTATTACCTGAGATATTATTGGCCATTCAAAGATTATTCCTACAAGTTGCACATTCTTTTATTATATATATAAATTCTTACAGAATGTATCTATTTTAAAGTTTCTTATTGGATATGTAAATTTTAGTTGTAAATTGAAAAATATATATTTTTATTATTTCATTTCTGAATTTTTAATTTTTAATTTTTTTTAAATGTTATTTTGTTAATCTATACAAAAAGGTTTGTAACTTTGGAGACAGAGTTTATAAAATTAGCTGAGTAGTTTTTTATTATTTGCAGCGCTCAAAGATTTTCACAGCAATAAAATTTAGTTCATTTATGGTAATTAATGATTCCATTATGTCTTGATCTTTTTGAGTAGAAAATGGTGTTTACCTTGCTCTTAAGAATCAAACTGGCATAAATATCCACGTTATTAGAAGGTAATCAATTCATAACCTCTAAATGTTTTATTACTGAATCACAAACCTCTTATCAATTAATAAAAAAAAAACTTTGTACGTTAAGAATACAAGACAACATTAACTTGAAAAAGATTATTAAAATTTCACATACCAAACAAATAGAACATGGTAAAACAAAGGTGCAAGTAATAAAGATATCATCAGGTTCTAAAATATATATATATATATATATATATATGTATACCAACACAAAAAATAAAAATAAAATATTGATTTCAAGCTTTGAAAGAGACCACAATCTAAAAGATGAATATGACACTAGCGGCAGAGTGCACCAAGCTATTCAATCAAGTGTTGGTAATTGTTGGCCAAATGTCCAAATGGAAAACTATCAAAATTATAGATGTTATGCTCAGCTTAATCTCCATTATTCACAATTTTTCCTTTATAAGCACAATTATTCAAAGTGTTGTTTTGTTTTTGTCTATTACAAAAATTATTCTCTATTACAACTTTTCATTTCAATCATAAAACTTTGCTAAAAATAAATCATGTTGACAAACTTAATAGAATAAGAAACTACATTATATAGAAAGTTTGAGTTAAGACTCCACTCATGCAATATGAAGTCTAAGACAAACCTATAGTTGAAGCACCACATACTATTGTAGTTGCTACTATTGATGTCATAGATGGAATCATTGACTCTAATAGTAAAGAAGAAAAAGACGATGCTCCAACAATATTAGTTGCTTATGAAAGAAAGAATAAAAAAATCAAAGTTAATTCCATCTTCAAAACCATAATACGTGATAAAAAAAAATTAATTATCAAAAGTTTTTATGCTCATTTGGTTAGACGATGGAATTATTTTAAATAAAAATTTAGTGGTGACCTACTCCAATGATAACTATTGCTTAAAAGACAATTCTTAAACGTCACCATGGTTAAAAAACATCCAACGAAGACTATCTCAATTATATTGAAGAACTAACTACCAAGCTTGTGAATATCAAGGTTAGGATGGAGCTCTTGAAAGTCATCCACATAAGCTTATAAAGATTTCTTTATAGTTGAAGATCTTTTATTTTAGAAATTAGTGCAAATGTAATTGGAATTTCTCAACTTGCATACACCATACTTATATGATGTATGAAAATTGAGAAATATTAGAAGAAAAGCTGCAATGAAGAAGTAAGTAAAGATACTATGTATATGGCTAGGTTCTATTATCAAAGTATGTATGGTCATAATAATTATTATCAAAGATATCCTTATTTAGAACAAGAGTAAGAAATTTATAGTAGCTAAGACAACTTTGATGGTACTAGATAAGATTTTTGACAAATAAGTTTATATAATTATTGTAGTAAATTAAGGTATTAAAAATCTTAGTAAAATTTGAAGCATCCCAACAAGCAAATTATCATATTTCAAATATGAGCTACTACCATGTATTGTCTTTAAGCAAGCCTTATAGAGTATTATAATCTACTATGGTTTATAGATTCTTTTGCTTTGAGCTATATAACTAGATATCAAGAATTGATAGACAACTTTAAACTAAGTTCTTCTACTAGTATTGATATTACTATTGCCAATAAGAATTTTTTTTTTATCTTTGATAAAAAATAAAAAAATAAAACTATTGTTATTGATAGTAAAGCTTTATTTAATATTTTTTATGTACTTGGTCAATACCAAATCCTAATGTCTATAGGCAAATTTGGTAATTTTGGCTATTCAAATATATTCACAAAAAGAATCATATACCATCTACAATAAAATAAATCTTAATCATATTGTATTTCATAATACATGTAATCCACATAATAGTCTATATAAACTACACAATAATTTGTTGAATTCAAAAGTTAATGCTTTTTTATTTAGAAAAATTTATAGATCATCTTATAATTTGATTCAATTGAATTATCTTATTATCATTCACATTGCTAAATCAATGAAGTCAAATATAATCTCAATGACTTACATGACTTATAGCATAGATAGCTTAGCCGTTTCAATAAACAAACAACATATCACATGACTACACAATATTATGGTCATTAGAATATCTTTTCTATCTTTTATCAAAATAAATTATTTATCATGTATTCTAGAAAAAAGTCAAAAAGAAAAATTCTAAAACATCTTAAATCTATCATATTAGATATTTTAAATTCCTTAATAATGACCTCTATAGCCTATTATAATCAACTTTAAAGAATAAATATATCTATTTATTTATAAATAACTACACCATATTTATATAGGTTTATTTTCTTATAATAATAAAAAAATAATAATATTAACACTTCAAATCATTTAAACTCATGGTTGAAAAAGAATTTAGGCTACAAATATATATTTTTTTACAAATAAAGGAAGAAAATACCTGTCATCTAAATATTCTTACTTCTAATCTATATCTAAAACTCAATGTCAATTCATGCTTCTATCTATTCTATATTCAAAATAAAATTTCTAAATAAAATAATAAAATATTATTAAAGGCTATTTAAAGTATTTTTTTTGATAATAAATTTTTATTATTTCTTTGGATTAAAATAATCTCAATTGCACCTAATATATTTAATTATAATAAATTTAAGATTTCAATAATATAATCCATTAAAAAAATAAATTATTAAAAATCAAAAGAATTAATTTATTCTTATGTCACTAAAAAAGAATAGATAATTATTCAAAAATAATATAATATTGAAATTAAAATGGCTATTGCCAAAAGAAAAAAAGATTAAAAATACTTGGAACAAGACAAAAAATAAAAAAGATTTTGAAAAGAGTGAAAAAGACTTCAATCTTGCCTCTATATATACTATCTAACTAAGAGCTATGTAATAATATTCTATAAGACATCCAACATGTATCTAATATGCATGACAAGTTTCCTACATGTACAACATGTGGCCAAGTTTTCAACATATTAATCACCTACAAACACATAAAAAATAAAATTTGAATCTATAAATGTTTTAAAAGGTTTTTTTAAAAAATAATATTAAACTTAATTATTTTTTTATATTTATATCTAATTTCTTTAATCTATATATATATATATATATATATATATATATATCTGTGATACAATTCCATTTTAAATATTGTATAGACATTATCATGATCTTTCACATCTTTTTATTTTTTGTGGTATAACATATATTCATAAATTATATGAACTTTAATATATAGTATAAGTTAAATCTATAAAATTTATGTTTGTTGGATACAATTTAGCCATTTAGGAATATTTCTACTATAATCTTGCTTACTGAAGAACCTTCATCATTCTAAACATCACATTTTAAGAAAAATACCTAAGTGAATTTTTTTCATTTCTATTTTCTAGGATTTTTTTTGATATATGTTATTTTTTATAAAAATATTTAAATCTATTTTAGAATCACAATATTATAGACATCATTCTTAAAAAATCAAAAAGTCAATATATTCTTGTGTCACTTGAAAAAAAATAGATAATCATTCAAAAATGCTATAATATTAAAAATAAAATGACTATTATTAAAAATTAAAAAAATTATAATCTCTTGAAACAAGAATAAGAACAAAAAAGGCATTAATAAGAATGAAGAAGGCTTCACTCTTGGATCCATATATGCTATCTAACTAGAAGCTATATAGCAACATTCTATAGGACCTTTAATATGTGTCAAACTTACAAGACACATGTTTAACTAGTAAAATAAGTTTCTTATATGTATGCCATATAGTTAGTTTGTACTACAAGCTACTAGCATATACAACACATGGCAAATTTATTGGCCAAGTTTCTAACCTACCAAAAAAATACAAATATGTCTAAAACCAAATATGTATCTACAAAACTTCTAAGAAGCTTCACCACAAGATATTATCAAATATACTTACATTTATCGTCTATGTAGTATTTCTTATCTAAATAATTATATGTGTTTGTAACACAAAGAAAGAAAAACTTTCAAATATTATGTAGATAAATCAAATAAAGGAATAAATACTTAAATTTAATTTGACAAAGAAAAATCTAATGGACTTAAATATTCAAAACTTATATCTTATAGAATCATCTCACCTATTACTTCAATCTCTATTTCTCCTATTATACCAATCTTCAAGAATTGATATATATATATATATATATATATATATATATATATAACAACTAGTTAATTTTAGAAAATCAAGCTTAAAACATGTAGTATATAAAGTATTTAGATCTATTTATAAATTTAAATAATTATTTCAAGAATAGTATCAAAAAATCATTATATATCTTTGGAGCATTGGCTAGATTTGTAGTGATTTAGATTTAACTCTTTACTATTTTTTTAAATGTACATTTAATATAATCCTTATTTTTTATATTAATAAATATTTTTTTATTTGAAATGATAATAAATACATTGCTAAAATCAAATTATAATTGTAAAAAAAATATACAATGAAGGATTTAGAAGAAATCCAAAAATATTTGGAATTTGAGTTTAGACACCTACTTAAAAGGATGCTTTTCTACTAACATTTTTATTCTTTAGAAATAAGAGAGGACATTGATATGACAAATTTTACACTTAAACATACTCCTTTGTCTAATAGATTTGTTACTTAATTAGACACAAGAACTTGTTAGGGACCATATATAAGACAAGGATTCAAGATCAAGAAATGAAATTACCTAAACATTAGAACAACAACTACATACAAGATAAGAAGGTCTTGATTAGACCACAAGAAGTGAGTTGTCGAGACTAAGGATCTCTTTAGCCTCGACTCTTATATATACTAGGTCCTAAGAAGTTTCTTGAAAATTTTCTATGAGACTTGAGAACAAAGCAAGCCTAAGATCCTTCTTTGGTAACTTCGTAAATCATCTAAAGCCTCCTATGACCTTCTAGAACTTTCTTAGAATCTATTGGAACCTTTTGGAATCTTTTGGAACCTGCTAGAATCTTCAAGAGCCTTCTTAGAATCTACTAGAATCTTTTAGAACCTTCTAGAACCTTTTAAAATCTTTTGGAACCTTCTTCAGTTGTATGTCTATAACATCACCTCTTCTTCTAGCTTTGAGGTCTTCAAGAAGCAATGTTGCAGCAAGCTAGTATATGTGCAAGAAGTTGAAGATATATCACATAGTATCTGTTATATATTCTAGTTATTTTTTGTGAGGTAAATGGTTCATAGGTCCTTATAGCCATCAATAGTACCCTAAGCCTTCTACTTGTAACCAAGCATGAACTTCAGTATCTTCATTATGGAATTATCCTGTAAGCACTCTTTATGGATGTCTTTCATAGGTATGTTCTACTTCAAACAAAATTACTAGTGACCTATTACTAGGTATCCTTTGACATCTTCGTAGTTCAGATACCTCTTCATCTCGGGGTTATGTATGCAAGCTACTTGGTTGAGATGATATGACCAGCAATGCATCTATCTTTTGACTATTCATATTACATAAAATAGATAAGATTAAAAAAATATAAACATGCTATGGTTGTGAATTCAAACTACTGACTTATATTATTCTAAAAATTTGACAATAATTGCCTCTTCAGAAGTTCCTTCTTTTCTTTCTTTATGAAACTAAGAACTAAGAATCTTCATGGTGAAGCCATCTTACTAAGCTACTATTCTTCATTTTGCCACTTTTGGTCTAAATAGATGTTGTTGATGGAACCTTTCACCTTCATTTCTGAATTTATAAAGTTACCAGATGGTTTCCACATATAATTTTGATATCATATTTGTGCCAATGGATTAGGTATTCAAGCCTTCTATGTCTTATCTTTGAATCTTATACCTCTTCTACTTCAAATTCAACATCATCATTGATTTCAACCATAGGAGGTGGTGGTTGTCTTTGACCTAGTATGTTTGATTCTTTATACCTTTCCAAAAATGAAATATGAAAGATTAGATGAAGGTAACTCCAAGGAATAAATTACGTCATTAATTTGTTTTTGAATCACAAATGGTCTCAACCTTTGGTAGTCCAACTTATCACATCATGTGTTGGTTTTTATATTGCACCAAAAAAGCCACACTTTATCATCAACTTAGAATGAAAAATGTTCCTTCCTCAATTCATCTGCCAGTAGCTTATAATGTTCTTTAGTACTTTTTAGATAAGTCTTTATGGTTGCTTGAAGTTCGGCCATCTTTGTAGCAAACTCCTCTACTGTTGGATTTGCCAACTTTGAAGGCTCTATCATATCCAACTTTGGATGATTACTCTAGTTTGTGTAGAATGGCGTTTACTGCGTAGATGCATGGATTGTGTTGTTATATGCAAACACTGCCAATGACAAGTAGAAAGTCCAATTGTCTTGTTAATAGTTGATGGTATATTTCAAATATTGCTCAAAAATTTGATTGACTTGCTCCGTTTGGCCATCAGTTTGAAGGTGGAAGGAAAATGAAAGGTTGATGTCAGTCTTAAGATTTTTAAAAAGTGCCTTCCAAAACCTTGATATAAATTATGGTCCACAATCCGACATAATGTCGTTTGATAATTCGTGGTAATGATAGATATTATTAATAAAGAATTTTATCCTCACTTCACCAATAATTGACTTCTTGTAAGGTATAAAATATGCCATCTTAATCAATCGATCAACAACTATGAAAATAGTATCAAATGAGTTTCATGGTGGGAGATCTGTAAAAAAATCCAAAGAGATAGATGACCATGGTTTTCTTGGAATAGGAAGGAATTGAAAAAGTCCATAAGATCAATGTCAAAGGTTCTTTAAGCTTGAACAAGTATCACATGATAGTACAAATTCCTTAATGTCTTTTCATATTTTAGGCCACAAAAAGTCTCTAGATAGAAGTTCAAAGGTCTTGTTGAATCCAAAATATCTGGCTGCAAAGAAGTCATGGCATGTTTGAAGAATACACAGGCAAGTTGATCTTTTAGGAATGAACAAATATTCTTCAAAGAATAAGAGGTTGTAGTCATACTTGAAATTAGAAGACTCTTTAAGAAGGTTGTTGGCAAGATGCTTGATATAAAGAACAAGAGGATCTATATTTGAAGCTTTACAAATGTGATCAAGGAATGATAAATTTACAAGTATTAATACATTGGTTGTTCAAAGATGAAATTGTTCAAGTTTTAATAAGGTTGCTCGTCATTGATCATATGCTATCTAGCCTTCTTTTGATTCAAGGTAAGAACGTCTTAATAATATATCCGATAATCTTTATTGGCTCTCAAATTGATATGTAATGCAAAAGTCAAATTGTAATAAAGATATATTCCAAAATACTATCAAGGATATGAATTTCAAAGAAAGAAAATCCTCAATACACTCTTCTATCACTGAAGAGAACTAGAAAGTCTCTCAAAAGGTGATGTAATATTCATTAGAATGGCTATTGCCAAAAACAAGAAGACTAGAAAGACTTGAAACAAGACTAAGACTAAAAAGGTATTGATAAGAGTGAAAAAGGCTTCACTCTTGCCTCCATATATACTATCTAACTAAGAGCTATGTGGCGATGTCCTATAAGACCTCCAACATGTGTTGACTTTGCTAGCTACATGTCTTATCTTGCAAGACAAGCTATCTATGTATGCGCCAAGTAATGTCAAGGACAAGAACATGATAAAGATAAATAAATAAGTGAGACTTCTCTCATAGAAAGATGAAAAAATAGAAATAACTTGATATATATATATATATATATATATATATATATATATATATATATATATATAGAAAGAAACTAAAATGGCTATTCCGAAAAGTCAAGAAAACTAGAGACCCTTGAAACTAGATTGGAAGCAAGAAAGGAATTGACAAGAGTAAAGAAGGCTTCACTCTTGTTTCTATATATACTATCTAACTAGGGACTACATGGTGACGTTCTATAGAACCTCCAATATGTGTTGACTTTGTAGGACACATGTTTTGACTTACAAGGTAAGTTTTTCTACGTGTGGGCCACATAGTTAGCTTGGTCTTCAAGCTAACAACATGTGTGGCACATGGCCAACTTTTTGACCACGTTTTTAATCCCAAAAAGTCAATAAAGACACCTGTAAAGTCAAAGCAGCATCTATAAAGCTTCTAGGAAGCTTTCATATCAAATACTATAGAATTAACTTATTTTTATCTACTTTTACTTACTTCTACCTATTTATACATGTAATTATTGGCTTACATGCATATATCCATGACATTATCCCCCCTTTTAGGGACGAGTTCCACAAGGAGTGGTAATCATTTATTGAGGAAATCTATGATGTGACAAATTGTATTCGCTACATACTTTGATCTTTGTTCTGTTCGAAGATGATTGATAGGGCCACTCAAGCATCGGTAGTATTCCATACCAGGGCGGGAAGACCACCCAATTATTTGATCATTGTTGAGGCCTTCATAACTTCCTTTGAATAAAACATTTGGAACACCATCAGGAGTTGTTTTTACTTCTAGTAAAATTATCAAACATTAAGAGTCCCTTCCCAAGTCGTGATACCAAACGAGTTGTATCTCGCCATCTATTCGAGGAAGAACATGTCATTCTTGAAGATCTTCATCTCAATTACATCGTCTTAAAGAATGTGACAATCATAATATCTCATCCGATAGATCAACAAACAAAGAATCTTGAGTTGAATCCACTGGTTGTTAGTTCTCCATTTCTTGAGCGTCACAACTACAACGAAGCTATAAACAAGGATTGAAAGTAGGATGTTATCTTGTCTAGATCTTGTTTCTTTTATAAGAAAGGTTTTATCTTTATTTTGATGGATGTTGTCGATAAAAAGCCTCGACCGCCTTTGTTGCATTTACAAGATTCTTTACTGGCTCCCATATGCATTCAATAATATCATATCCGTGCCAATGGACAAGATATTCAAATTTATTTTGGCGCTGTCTTGAATCTATGACTTCTTCCACTTCAAACTCTTCATTATTGTTCACTTCTATAGGAGGAGGTGGAGCTTGTCTTCTTCTTAGTATGTCCACTGTCTTGTATGGTTCAAGAAGAGACACGTGGAATATTAGATGGATTTTTATTGACTCCAATAGATATAAATGATATGCAATTAGATTGATTTGTATAAAAATAGAAAATGGTCTAAGCCTTCGATAGTCCAACTTGTTACAAAGACGAGTGGTCTTGATATTGCGATGAAGTAACCATACATTATCATCCATGTAGAATGGTGGTTGTTCCTTTTGACAGACATTTACATTGACTTTTTGTTGCTCTTGAGCTTTTTTTAATTGCGCCTTCATTGTTGCATGTAGCTCTCACAAATGAATTGCCAAATCTTTTGCAGCAGGATTATCAACTTCTAAAAAGTCAAAAGTATCAAGTCATGGATGATAACCATAATTAGCAAAGAAAGGTGTTTATTTTGTAGAAGAATGTATCGTATTATTGTAAGCAAACTCTATCAATGGCAAAAGAGTTGTCGAATCATCTTGTTGGTAGTTAATCGTACATCTTAAATACTGCTCCATTACTTGATTAACACGCTCCATTTATCTATCAGTTTGAGGATGGAATGTCGTAGATAGTTTTATATCCACTTTAAGAATCTTGAAAAGAATCTGCCAAAATCTTGATATAAATTGAGTTTTCCTATCTGATATAATATCCTTGGGTAATCCATGAAAGCGATAGATATTGTCAAGAAAGAACTTAGTTGTTTCTTCACCTGTGATAGATTTTGTACATGGTACAAAATATGCCATCTTGATAAAATGATCTACTATCATGAATATAGAGTCATAAGAACATGACATTGGAAGATCCATAATGAAATCTACAAAAATAGAAGACCATGGTTGTTCTGCAATGGATAATGGCTGAAGAAGTTCATAAGATTGATGACGAGGAGTTTTTGATCTTGAGGAATTATTACAAGATTGTACAAAATCTTTGACTGCTTTTCATATTTGTAGCCACCAAAAGTGCTTAGATATTAGTTCTAAAGTTTTATTGTATCCAAAATGTCATACTGCTACAAAGTCATGACGAGATTGAAGAACACGTAATTGAGCTTTATCTTCTGGAATATATAGGCATCCCTCAAAATATAGTAAATTCTTCTTGAATTTAAACTTGGAAGAATCATAAGACTTTGAAGGATTTCTCTTCATATCACGAATAAGAGGATCAGAAGACATACTTGATTGAACTTGCTTAATGAAAGTTATATCAACAATTAGTGTTGATTTCATTGCTTAAAGATGAAGATGCTCTAGCTTCAATAAAATTATTTTTTATTGATCAAAAGCAGCACTTCCTTCCTCTAGTGCAAGATAAGATCATCTAGAGAGTGCATCTGACAAACCTTGTTATTTTCTTGGTCGATAAGTGATCTTGAAATCAAATCTTGACAAAGACATACTCTAACGGGCTTGGCGACGATTCAAAATACGTATTGATATAAAATATTTAAAGTTCTTGTGATCTGTATATACTATGACTGGGCTAGAAGCACCTTTTAGATAATGGCGCCATTCTTCAAATGAATCCCGATTGCAAGAAGTTCTTTATCATGGATCTTGTAGTTGATATCGGCTGTTGAAAATTTTTTGGAATGAAAAGTTATTGGGTGAAGTTTATCATCTGTTTTCATTTGTGACAATACGGCATCCAAAGCAAAGTATAATGCGTCTATTTCCATAAAAAAATGGCTTAGAAAAATCGATGCGATACAAGATTGGTGTAGAAACAAAGGCTGTCTTCAAAGCTTCAAATGCTACTTCTGCTTCTTGATTCCATTGAAGTTTGTCTTTGAAAGTCAAACGTATAAGTGGAGCTGTAACTTGAGAAAAGTTTTTGATGAAGATCCAATAGTAGTTGGCAAATCTCAAAAAGCATTGGACATCTCTTACCATTTTTGGGATCTTCCAATCCATAATAGTTTGAACTTTCTTAGGATCTATCATAAGTCTAGCATTTGAAATGTTGTATCCTAAGAATTCGACTTGAGTAGTGTAAAATACACATTTTTCTATTTTGACATAGAGTCCTACATCTCTTAGTTTTTGTAATACTTGGTGAATATGAAGTTCATATTCTTCTAGGTTTTTAGAATAGATTAAGATGTCGTTTACATAATAGATAACAAAATCATCTAAAAACTCCTAAAAGATATCATTCATTAGATGTTGGAATACTGCTGGTGCATTTAAATGTCCAAAAGGTATGACGTTGTAATCAAAATATCCATACCTTGTTCGAAATGTAGTCTTCCATTCATCTCCTTTTTTGATGCATATCAAATTGTATGCTCCCCATAGATCTATTTTTGTATAGATCTTAGCTTGATTCAACTGATCAAAAAGTCTAGATATCAAAGGTAGCAAGTACCTATTTTTGATAGTGATTTTCTTGAGTCCTTGATAATCAACACACATCCGCAATGATCCATCTTTTTTCTTCACAAATAAAATTGGAGCTCCTATTGGAGATTTGGAATGGCGTATGAAGTTCTTGGCCAAATTCTCTTAAATATACTCCTTGAGTTCATCTAACTCATTTTTAGATAAATTGTATATTGGTCCAAATGGCAGTTGTACTCCTTCTTGAAGGTCAAGTGAGCAGTCATAGGAACAATATTTTGAAAGAATATCTGCATTCTTTTTCTCAAATATATCTTGAAAATCTTGATATCGGCTTGGAATGCCACTTAAAGTCTTTCCACCAATAGAAACAGGTGTGGCATAAATGACACAAAGTGATCCTTTTTTTGCAACATGTAAGAAAGTACTTTGCACTTACAAATATAGGTTTAATTATACTAGACTTATGACTTTCTACTTCGTTAACTATACACTTAGTTATACTTTCAAAAAAGTCTAGACTATGAGAAGTTTAATCTATTTTAGGATTATATTTTTCTACCCATGATAAACCTAAAATGATTGGATTAGAAAGAGATCTAATGATATTAAATATTATAAAGCTACTATGACCATTAGTTACTATTTCCATAGGAAGGGTTTCATGAGTAATATCTCCTGAAGACAACGGATGACTATCTATGACTTCTACATGAACAGGTTTAGTTTTTTATACTAAAAATATGCTATATCTTTTAGTAAATTTTTCATCTAAGAAACATGCTAAGGCTCTTGAATCTAATAAAGCAGAGGCTTTGAGATATTTAGGTCCTAGAATAACATTTATCATAAAACATAGATAAGGTTTTGAGGAGAAGATATGACCTTCACTAGGCGTTGTAGAAGGTTCCAGCTGCACGGTTCCTATAATAGCTAGATAAATTTGTTTTCCAACATGATATCTCCTTTGATCGCCATACTCCTCATTTTATAGTTGCATCGCTTCTTTGGACAATGTTGAGCAGTGTGCTTAGGTTCTCCACAATATAAGCACAATCCTTTCTAACGACGATAAAACTTTTCTTGCTCAGTAAGAGGTTTGAAACATACTGCATCAATTTACATATCCTCTACTTCCGAATGTATGTGTTGAAGAGATGTTATTGTTGCTATTGAATTATAGTAACATTGAGGTCCACTTGTACAATTCTCAGATCGAAATTTAAAAAGACGATTGTCACACTTCACAACAAAGTTAATAGCTTGACTCAATGTTTCAGGATAAGGTAAGTTGAGCATTAATTTTTTTACCTCACATTGTAATCCGTAGAAAAATTGGCTAATAAGTGTAGGATCATCTCACTTGATATCAGTTGCAAGTTATTAAAATTGTGAAGCATACAACATTACTAATTGATTGCTTTGTCGTAAAATATGGATCTTATTGGTTGCAATACGAATTGCATCATGTTCTCCATACATGGATCAAAACTTTGCCAGAAAAGTCTCTAGATTATCCAATATTGGATCTCTTCATTCAAAAAAAGATGAAAACTACGATAGTGCTGAACCTAAAAGAAGCATATTAATGAATCTAACTTGCGATCCTAGACTTGGATAGCTTTGGGATTGAAGTTCAATCACAAGTTGTACTTGATTGATAAATCCTTGAAACTTGGATCTGATGCCATCAAACTTCTTGGATAGGACAATTCTTGATTCTCTAACACTGGAAGTGCGTTCTACCATAGGAGAAGGGACATGATTTGGTACAGATATTGAAGCAACTCCAATCATTTCTATATCATCACTTCCTGCCAATCTTGTTGCTTTTTGTGGTGGTAAATTGAGTTGATGCATTGCAAGCATTAACTCCGTGAATTGCTCTTGCATTTGTATGATGGCACTCTTCATTTTAGCAAGTTCTACCATGATAACTCTTGGTTGTTGGTGTTCCATCTCATCACAAATATACAGAAGCTACAATGAAAGATAGAAAGTAGAATGTTATTTTCCTTTGATCTTGTTTCTTTTATAGCAAAGATTTGTTATTCTTCATCTTAGTTTTGATGGATGTCATTGATGAAAGTCTTCAACTTTTTCTACTACATTTGCAAGATTCTTTAATGGCTTCCATGTGCATTCACTAATATCATATCTATGCCAATGAACAAGATATTCCAACCTATTTTGGCGCCACCTTGAGTCTAAGACTTCTTCTACCTCAAACTCTTGGTTATTATTCACTTCTATAGGAAGAGGTGGCATTTGTCTTCTTCCTAAGATTTTCACTGTCTTATACGACTCCAGAAGAGACACAAGAAATATAAGGTGGATCTTCATAGACTCATATAGATGTAATCGATAGGCAACAGGATTGATTTATTTACAAATAGGAAAAGGTTCTAGCCTACAATAATCTAATTTATTACAAAGACAAGTAGTCTTGATATTACGATAAAGTAACCATACTTTGTCACCCATATTATATTGTGGTTGCTCCTTGTGATAGGCATCTGCATTGGCCTTTTGTCATTCTTGAGCTTCCTTTAATTATATCTTCATTGTTGTATGTAGCTCTGATAAGCAATTTCTTAAATCTTTTGCCACATGATTATCAACTTTTGAAAAGTCAAAAGTATGAAGATGTGGATGATAACCATAATTGGTAAAGAAAGGTATTTGTTGAATAGAAGAATATACTAAATTATTATATGTAAACTCTGTCAATGATAAAAAAGTTGTTCAATCATCTTGATGATAGTTGATGGTACATCTCAAATACTACTCCAAAACTTCATTTATCCATTTTGTTTGTGCATCAGTTTGAGGATGAAAAGTTGAAGAAAGCTTTATATCCACCTTTAAAATCTTTAATAGGATTTTTCTAAATCTTGATACAAATTGAGTCCCCATATCCGATATAATATCCTTTGGCAATCCATCATAGCGATAGATATTGCCAATGAAAAGCTTAGTCATTTCTTGACCTGTGATAGATTTTGTACATGGTATAAAATGTATTATCTTCATAAAATGATCTAATATCATGAATATAGAGTCATAAGAACTTGAGATTGGAAGATCCGTGATGAAATCCATAGAAATAGAAGACCATGGTTGTTCTTGAATGAATAAGAGCTGAAAAAGTTAGTAAGGTTGATGACGAGGGATTTTTGATCTTGAACAAATATCACAAGATTATACAAAATCTTTAACTACTTTCCACATTTTCAGCCACCAAAAATCCTTGGATATTAGTTCCGAAGTTTTATTGTATCCAAAATATCTTGCTGCTAAAAAATCATGACGAGCTTGAAGAACACGTAATCGAGCTTCATCTTCTGGAACATATAGGCATCTTTTGAAATATAATAGATTATTCTTGAATTCAAACTTGGAAGTATCATGAGGCTTAGAAGAAGTATCATGAGGCTTAGAGGAAGTATCATTAATATCTTAAATAAGAAGATCAGAGGACATGCTTGATTGAATTTGCTTCATGAATGTTGAATCAACAGTCAATGTTGATTTTATAGTTCAAAGATGAAAATGCTTAGGCTTCAAGAGAATTGATCTTTCTTGATCAAAAGATGCATCTCCTTCTTTTGGTGCAAGATAAGAACGTCTAGAAAGAATGTTCAATCGACCTTGTTATTTTCTGGGTTGATAAGTGATCTTGAAATTGAATCTAAATAAAGACATGCTCCAATGGGCTTAACAATGATTCAAGACACGTGGTGACATGAAGTACTTAAGGTTCTTATGGTTTGTATACATGGTAACTGGACTTGAGGTGCCTTCTAGATAATGATGTCATTCTTAAAATGAATCCACTATTGCAAGGAGCTCTTTGTCATGGATCTCATAATTAATCTCAACTGCTAAAAATTTCCTGGAATGGAAAGCTATTAGATGGAGTTTGTCATCTGTTGCCATTTGTGATAATACGACACCTATGGCAAAATTTGATGCGTCTATTTTTATAAAAAAAAATACCTTAAAAAAGTCAACACAAGATTGCTGTAAAAATAAATTCTTTTTTTAAAATATCAAATGATGCTTTTGCTTCTTTATTCCACTCAAATTTGTCTTTACAAGTCAAATGTGTAACTGGAGCTGTAACTTGAGAAAAATTCTTGATAAAGATTCGATAGTAATTAGCAAAGCCCAAAAAGTATTGCACATCTTATACTGTTCTTGGAATCTTCCAATCTATGATAGTTTGAACCTTCTTGAGATCCATCATAAGGCCTTCGTTGAAAATGATGTACCCTAAAAAGTCAACTTGAATAGTATGGAATACACACTTTTTCAACTTGACATATAATCTTGTATCTCTAAGTTTCTATAATACGCGACGAACATGTAGCTCATGTTCTTCTATGTTCTTAGAATAAATTAGAATATTTTCTAAATAGCAAACAATAAAATCATCTAAAAACTCACAAAAATCATCATTCATAAGATGTTGAAAAGCGGCTGGTACATTCGTGAATCCAAAAGGCATGACATTATATTCAAAATGTCCATACCTAGTTTGAAAAGCAGTCTTCTATTTATCTCTTTCTTTGATACAAACTAAGTTGTATATTCTTCATAGATCTATTTTGGTATAGATCTTTGCTTGATTGAGTTGGTCAAGAAGTCCTGAAATCAAAGGCAAAGGATACCTATTTTTGATGGTGATCTTGTTGATTCCTCGATAATCCACACACATTTGCAGAGATCCATCTTTCTTCATTACAAATAAGATAGGAGCCTCGGCTGGAGATTTAGAATGGCATATGAAGTTCTTTGCCAAATTCTCATCAATGTACTGCTTTAATACAGCCAACTCATTCTGCAATAAGCTATAGATTGGTCTGAATGGTGGTTGAACTCTTTCTCATAGATCAATTGAACAATCATAAGGTCAATGTTCGGGGAGAATATCTACATTCTTCTCTTCAAAAATATCTTGGAATTTTTGATATTGCTTAGGAATACCACTTGACATTGTTTTACCATTAGAAATGGATGTAGCATATATAACAAAAGATGATTCTTCTTTTGCAGCATGCATGGAAGCTTTTGCACCTATTAGTAAAAGTTTGGACGTACTAGACTTATGTACTTCTACTTTGTCAATGCAATCTTGGATTATACTATCATAAAAGTTAAGGTTACGAAAAATCCAATTTATTTGAGGGTTATATTTTTCCAACCATGATAATCCTAAAATAATTGGATTAGAGGGGAATTTTATTATATTAAATACTACTATGCTGTTATGATCTTTAATTGCTATATCTAAAAGAATAGTTTTATGGATAACATTTCTAAAAGACAACGAACGACCATCTATGACTTCTACATGTATGGATTTAACTTTCTTCACTAAAGATATTTTTTGATTTTTGGCAAAATCTTCATCTATAAAATATGCTGAAGCTCTTGAATCTAACAAGGCAAAGACTTTGTGATTATTAGGTCCTAAATATACTTCTATTATAAAATAAAGTGATGGGTCTGAAGAGAAGATAGGACCTTTACTAGATATTGCACATGATTCTAGCCGCACAGTCCCTATTGTAGTTGAAAAAACTCATTTTCTAACACATTATCTTCTTTGGTAATTGTGCTCCTCATTTTGTAATTGTGTTGCTTCTTTGGACAATATTGAGCAGTGTACTTAGTTTCTCTACAATATAAACATAACTCCTTTTGGTGACGTCGAGTCTTTTCCTGCTTCGTGAGAGGTTTAAAACGTATTATATCAAATTGCATTGGTTCTGACTTTGACAAATATATTTTAGAAAACTTAGAATCTGTCGCCATTACTTGTCTTGTTCCTCTCCAATCAAATCTTTGTTCTTGACTCCTTTTAAATAAATGATTGTTGCATGCAATGGCTTGAATAATAAATTATTCCAAAGATTCTACTTTTGGCATTGTTAATAATAAATTCTTGATGCTATCTTTCAATCCATATGGAAATTGGTTGATAAGTATTTTGTCGTTCCAATCCATGTCGCAAGTAAGATTTTAGAATTCGACAGCATATATAGTGGCTGATTGTGATCCTTGCTGTAAGAATAAAAGTTTGATCTTTGCTACTTATTCTTGATCACTTTTTCTGAATGTGGCCGTAAACACTTCTAAAAATGAATTCAAATCATAAAAGAGTCATGAATCTTTTTCTATTAAAGGTGCAAACCAAGAGAGAGCACTTCCTGATAGTAGTGCCTCTATAAATCTGACTTGGATAAATCCATCAAGATATTGGAAAAGGTGCAACTTTAGATAAATCTTGACTTGTTGTAAAAATCCTCAAAATTTTGATCTTATTCCATCAAACTTCTCAGGCATACTAATCCTTATCCATGTCATATTTGTAAAAGCAAAATTCTCTAGATTTGGTTGTGACGTTGATCTACTTGCTTCTTTCAACTGTACAACTTCTTGCCACAGACTCTGAACTTCTTCCATATGCATAGGTATAGTACTCCCATGATTCACGTTGGAAATACAAGAGATTTCTACTCTTAGAGTGTTGACAAACTCATGAAGATTTGTCATAGTTACAAATCTATTCTCACTTCTGTTGAGAGAAGCATCCATAATCTTTCCTTCCATAGACAACTCAAATGAATTCAAAAGTTAAATTAGAGGAGGGTAATCCGCAACCTCTAAAAATAAATGCTACAAAAAAGGATGATGTCATGGACACAGAAATACATGCTCGAGATCTAAGAAGAAGTTCAAGAAGAACTGGCAAGAATTAGATTAATCAGATGAATACAAGAACAACACTAGAAATGTGAGCTAGAACTCCAAGAGATGTGTTGTCAAGACTAAAGAACTCTTCAGCCTCGATTCCAATATATACTCCTATTTAGGAAGCTTTTCAAGCAACTTCTATCAACTAGGAAGCTTCTCAAGCAACTTCCACCAACTAGGAAGCTTTTCAAGCAACTTCCACCAACTAGGAAGCTTCTCAAGCAACTTCCACCAACTAGGAAGCTTCTCAAGCAACTTCTAATAACTAAGAAGCTTCTAGAAGGTTTCAGAGACTTGCTTCTAGAAGGTTCTAGAAACTTGACTCTAGAAGGTTCTAAGGACTATGTCCCTAACATCACCCCTTCCTTTAGCTTCGAGGTCTCTGAGAAGCAATATTATTATTAATCAGTACCAACGCAAGAAAATGAAGATCTATCGCATAACGTCTGTTATGAACTCTAACTATTGTTCACGAGGTAAGTGGTTCATTTGCCCTTGAAGCCAACGATAGAAGCCCACGCCTTCGACTTCTGACTAAGGATGAACTTCCGTGTCTTCATTGTAAAATTGTCTTATAAACACGCCTTCTGGCTGACCATCGTAAGCAGGCTCGAGTTCAAATATAATCACCAGTGATCGGTTATTCGGTATCCTCCGTCGTCATCATAGTATAGGCAGTTCTTCATCTCGGGGTTGCCTTCGTGAGCTAATTGATTGAGATAATCTCACTGGCATAGTATCTATTTCTTGGCTATCCATATCAGAAGGCTATTGAAAAAATTCTACTTTATCAACTACGAGTTTTGGTGGTGCTTTCTTCCTTTCTTATATTCTTAGATGAGCAAGCTTCAGAAAGAAGCTATCGTCAAACCGGCTTAGGTTTATGAGAATGTAGTTGATGAAACTCCTGTATCTTTTGTGGCGCATTGGCAAGATTTTCAGCTGGTTCCCATGTTTGCTCATTAATATCGTAGCCGCACTAATGAACAAGATACTCCAACTTGCTCCACCTTTGCTGTAAATCCAACACCTTTTCGACCTCGTATTCCTCATGATTCTCGATCTCAATACTAGGTGGTAGACATTGTTTTCTTCTAGGAAAGGATGACTCTCAATAAGGCTCCAACAAAAAACATGAAAGACTGGATATACCTTCATAGAAGCCGGTAATTCCAAACGGTACGCTACTGGATTGATTTGCTTCTAGATGATAAATGGTCTCAATCTTCGATAGTCCAACTTATCACATAGTCGCTTGGTCTTGATATTCCATCGAAGAAGCCATGCTTTATCTCTAATTTTGAAAGTAGGTGCTTGATTTCGAAATCTATCTGCAGACACCTTATAGGATTCTTGAGCGGATTGTAATTGAAGCTTCAACATAGTTTGAAGCTCTAATAGTTGCTTCGCAAATCCTTCAGCTGCTCGATTGTTATTTGTTGACGGACTCAATAAATCAAGCTTTGGATGATACCCATAGTTAGTAAAGAATGGTGTGTATTGAGTCAAAGCATGGAGGGTGTTGTTATATGCAAACTCGGCTAGCGACAGATATGCGGTCCAATTGTCTTACTGATAGTTGATGCTGCATCATAAGTATTGTTCCAAGACTTACTTCACATGTTCCGTTTGGCCGTCAGTTTGAGGATGAAAAGCCAAAGAAAGCTTGATATCCACCTTCAGTATCTCAAAAAGAGATCTCCAAAACTTTGATACGAACTGGGTTCCTCGATTTGATACGATATCATCTGGTAGTCCATGATATCGATACACATTATCGAGAAAGAGCCTTGCTGTGACTTCACTGGATGATGTCTTCTTGCAAAGAACAAAATGTGCTATCTTTGTAACCCGATCTACCATGACAAAGATGCTATTAAATGAGTTCGATGATGGCAGGTCCGTGATGAAGTCCATGGAAACTAAAGACCATGGTCAACGTGGAATCGGTAATGGTTGTAGAAGTCCATAAGGGCAACGTCGAGGATTCGTGGATCTTGAACAAGTATCGCAGGAGAGGACAAAATCTTTCACATCCTTCCACATTTGGAGCCACCAAAAATCTCGAGAAATAAGCTCCAAGGTCTTGTTGAATCCAAAATGTCCCGCAGTTGGAAAATTATGGCGAGATTGAAGAACTCAAAGTCGTGTTAGTCGTTTTGGAATATACAACCGCTCTTCAAAGTATAAAAGATCTCTCTCCACCTTGAACTTGTCGTCATTGCTATACTGCTTGATATCAATGGCTATTGGATCTTCAATGGTTACGGCACGTACGTGGTTCAGGAAGTTAGCATCAATTGGCACAATAGCAGCGCAAAGCCAAAATTGCTCTGGCTTCAACAATGTCGTACATTGTTGATCAAACGCTACTTCTCCAGCCTTTGGTACAAAATACGATCTCCTCGAGAACGCATCGAATAGTCCTTGCTGCTTTCCAGGTCGATAAGTGATAACAAAATCGAATTTAGATAGCAACATACTCCACCGAGCTTGATGTCGATTTAGAATTCGAGCCGACATGAAATACTCCAAATTCTTGTGATCAATGTATATGATCACTGGGTGTGCAGCTCCTTCAAGAAAGTGACGCCATTCTTGGAAAGAATCCACTATAGCAAGAAGTTCCTTATCGTGGATCTCATAATTGATTTCAACAACAGAGAACTTTCGAGAATAAAATGCAACCGGATGGAGCTTCTTGTCTTCT
Source organism: Physcomitrium patens (assembly GCF_059467195.1). Taxonomy (NCBI): domain Eukaryota; kingdom Viridiplantae; phylum Streptophyta; class Bryopsida; order Funariales; family Funariaceae; genus Physcomitrium; species Physcomitrium patens. The sequence goes on from NC_143432.1 coordinate 9,993,162, forward strand.
TTCATTTGTGAAAGTACAGCTCTCAAAGCAAAATCCGAAGCATCAGTTTCTAAATAGAAGGCCTTTGTAAAGTCTAGATGTACCAAGATTGGAGCCGTAGTTAATGTCGTCTTTAGGTCTTGAAACACCTTCTCTGCTAGAGGTCCCCATTCCAGCTTATCCTTACATGTCAATCGAGTGAGAAAAGCAGCAACTAGAGAATAATTCTTGATGAAGATTCGATAGAAGTTAGCAAAGCCAAGGAAGCATTGTACATCTCTAAGTGTCTTCGGAACCTCCCAAGACACGATTGCTTCGACCTTCTTGGAGTCCATCTTCAAGCCTTTCGTAGTCGCAACGAACTCCAAAAATTCCATCTCTATTTGGTGAAATAAACACTTCTCCAACTTGGCATATAGTCCTCGCTTGCGTAGTTTCTCCAAGACCAAATGAACGTGCTTTTCATACTCTTCCTCGTTTTTGGAGAATATCATAATATCATCCAAGTAGATGACAACAAAATCATCAAGGTGCTCCCAAAAAATATTGTTCATTATATGTTGGAAGATTGCTGGAGCATTGGTAAGACCAAAGGGCATGATATTATATTCAAAATGGCCATACCTTGTACGGAATGTTGTCTTCCACTCATCTCCTTCTTTGATTCGTACGAGGTTGTAAGCTCCCCTTAGATCAATTTTTATAAAGATCTTTGTACGTCCAAGTTGTTCTAAGAGACCAGAAATCAAGAGTAACGGATAACGATTCTTCTTTGCTATCTTGTTGAGGCCTCGATAGTCCACGCACATCCACAACGAGCCATCTTTCTTCTTCACAAATAAGATGGGTGCCCCAGTTGAAGATTTTGAATGACGGATGAAGTTCTTGGCTAGATTCTCGTCAATGTACTTCCGCAAGTCTACCAACTCCATCTGCAATAGATTGTAGATTGGGCCAAAAGGCGGTTCTGCTCTTTCCTGCAAGTCTATGGCGCAATCATATGGTCGGTGTTCCGGTAGCATGTCGGCATTCTTCTTTTGAAACACGTCTTTAAAATCCTTATATTGCTCTGGTATACTTGCTGTCGAGATCTTCTCTCCGGTAGTTGGAGCCGCATAAATGACAAATGGTGTACCTTCCTTGGACAATCTTATAAACACTCTTGCTCCAATGAATAAGGATTTCTCTATTCAGGGTTTTCTACTAGGCTTGCTCTTGGATGATTTTGTGGGAAAGGTCATCTTTCGCAACCTCCAATCTATGGATGGGTTATGCTTTTCCAACCAAGAAAGACCAAGAATAATAGGATTTGATGGGGTTCTAATAATATTGAAAATAATATGGCTACTATGGCCCTTAAACGTCACTTCTATAGGTTCTGATTCATGGGTGACACTACCAGACAATAAAAGTCGCCTATCTATGACCTCAACGTGAACAGGTTTGGATTTTTGTACTAAAGGGATCTTATGACACTTCGCAAATTCTTCGTCTAAGAAACAAGCAGATGCTCCTGAATCTAATAATGCTAAAGTTCTCAGTTTTTGAGGGCCAATAAACAAAGGGATTGTAAAACAAAGGGCAAGTTGAGCGGAAAGAAAGGAACCTGATTGTTATTGCGATATTTCACTGTCCAGCCGCATGGTTCCTATTGTGGCTGGGTCTCACGGACACAAAATACAGACTTGAAATCTAACAAGAAGTTCAAGAAGAAGTGGCAGAACTAGATTAAACAGATGAGTACAAGAACAACACCAGAAAGGTGAGCTAGAACTCCAAGAGATGTGTTGTCGAGACTGAAGAACCCTTCAGCCTCGACTCCTATATATACTACTGAATAGGAAGCTTCTCGAGCTACTTCCGCTAACTAGGACGCTTCTCCAACAACTTCTACTAATTAGGAAACTTCTCAAGCAACTTCCTAGAATCTATCAAAATATTCTAGAACCTTCTAAGAATATTCTAGAACCTTCTAAGAGAATCTTTAGGGAATATTCTAAGAATCTTTTAGAACCTTCTAAAGGAATCTTTAGAGAATCTTTAGAGAATATTCTAGAAGAATATTCGAAGAATCTTCCAATGTATGTCCATGACATCACCTCCTCTTCTAACTTCGAGGTCTCCGAGAAGCAATGTTGTTATCAGTCAATACCAACGCAAGAAAATGAAAATCTGTCGCATCACATCCGCTATGAATTCCAATTGTTGTTCGCGAGACAAATGATTCATCGGCCCTTGGAGCCAACGGTAGTGACCAACACCTTCAACCTCTGACCAAGCGTGGACTTCTGTGTCTTCATTGTGAAACTGTCCTCCAAACACACCTTCTGGCTGACCGTCGTAGGCAGGCTCGACCTCAAATACAATTACTAGCGATCTGTTGCTCGGTATCCTCCGACGTCGTCGTGGTGCAGGCGGTTCTTCATCTTGCGGTCGTCTTCGTGAGCTAGTCGCTTGAGATGACATAACAAGTGTAGTATCTTGACTATCCATGTCCAAAGGCTAAAATGATGAGAGCAAACTATAGTTGCTAACAAAGTTCTACACTATCGAACTATGGGTTTTGGAGGTGCCCTCCCCCCTTTTTATGCTACTTGATGAGCAAGCTTCAGCAAGAAGCTATCGTTGAATCGGCTTAGGTTTATGAGGATATCGTTGATGAAATTCTTATACCTTTTTTGGTGCATTGGCAAGATTTTCGGCACGCTCCCACGTTCGTTCATTGATGTCGTATCCACTCCAATGCACTAAATACTCCAATTTTCTCTTATTACGCCGTGAATCTAGTACCTTTTCCACCTCGTATTCCTCATGGTTTTCAATTTCGATACTTGGTGGCGGACTTTGTACTCTTTGGGGAAAAGCTGACTCTCGATAAGGTTCCAACAAAGACACGTGAAAGACTGGATGTATCTTCATAGTAGCTGGTAACTCCAGACGATATGCCACTGGATTGATCTGCTTCCCGATAACAAATGGCCCTAATCTCCGATAGTCCAATTTGTCATATGGCCGCTTGGTCTTGATATTCCGTCGAAGAAGCCATACTTTACTTCCAACTTTAAAAGTAGGCGCCTTATTTCGATATTTATCTGCAGATGCCTTGTAACTCTCTTGGGCAGATTGCAATTGAAGCTTCAACGTCGCTTGAAGCTCCGATAGTTGCTTCACAAATCCTTCAGCTGCTGGGTTGTTATTTGCTGAAGAACTCAATAAATCGAGCTTGGGGTGGTATCCGTAGTTGGAGAAGAATGGTGTTTGTTGAGTTGACGCATGAAGAGTGTTGTTGTATGCGAACTCAGCAAGCGGTAGATATGCAGTCCAATCATCTTGTTGATAGTTGATGCTGCATCGTAAATATTGCTCCAAAACTTGATTCACCCGCTCCGTTTGACCGTCAGTTTGAGGATGAAAAGCCGAAGAGAGCTTAATATCCACCTTCAATATCTCAAAGAGGGACCTCCAAAACTTGGATACAAACTGAGTACCTCGATCCGACACGATATCATCTGGTAGGCCATGATAACGATATATGTTATCAAGAAAGAGTCTTGCGGTGTCTTCACTTGACGATGTTTTCTTGCAAGGCACGAAATGCGCCATCTTTGTAAATCGATCCACCACAACAAAGATGCTGACAAATGAATTCGATGGCGGTAGGTCCGTAATGAAGTCCATAGAAACTGAAGACCATGGTCGGTGCGGAATAGGCAATGGCTGGAGAAGTCCATACGGACGATGTCGAGGGATCTTGGATCTTGAACAAACATCACAAGAAAGGACAAATTCCTTCACATCCTTCCACATTTGAGGCCACCAAAAATCTCGTGAAATGAGCTCCAAAGTCTTGTTGAATCCAAAATGTCCTGCAGCTGGAAAGTCATGGCGAGATTGAAGTACTCGGAGTCGAGTTGGTCCTTTTGGGATATACAACCGCTCCTCAAAATACAGAAGATCTCCCTCCACCTTAAACTTGTCATTATCGACACGTTGTTTGATGTCAAGAGCTATAGAATCCTCAATGGTCGCAGTACGTACCTCACTGAGGAAGCCGTCATCGATAGTTGCAACAGTAGCAAAAATCCTGAATTTTTCTGGTTTCAACAATGTTGTACATTGTTGATCAAACGCTGCTTCTCCAGCCTTTGACGCAAGATACGATCTCCTCGATAATGCGTCAGATAATCCTTGTTGTTTTCCAAGGCGGTAGGTGATAATAAAGTCAAATCGTGATAGAGACTTATTCCATCGAGCTTGACGACGATTCAAAATTCGAGTTGTCATGAAGTACTCCAAATTCTTCTGGTCCGTATAAACAGTCACTGGATGTGCAACTCCTTCGAGGAAGTGACGCCACTCTTGGAAGGCATCCACTATAGCAAGCAGCTCTTTGTCGTGGATCTCGTAGTTGATATCAGCAGCAGAGAACTTCCGTGAATAGAATGCAACTGGATGAAGCTTCTTGTCTATGCCCATCTGTGAAAGCACAACTCCAAAAGCAAAATCTGAAGCATCGGTCTCTAAATAGAAAGCCTTTGCAAAGTCAGGGTGTACCAAGATTGGAGCCGTAGTGAATGCCGTCTTGAGATCTTGAAATGCTTTTGCTGCTTGTGATCCCCATTCGAGCTTGTCTTTGCTTGTTAGACGCGTGAGTGGTGCAGCAACTTGAGAATAATTCTTGATGAAGATCCGATAGAAGTTAGCAAATCCAAGAAAACACTGAACATCTCTAACCGTCTTCGGAACTTCCCAAGATATAATTGCTTCTACCTTTTTTGGATCCATCTTCAAGCCCTCTGTAGTCGCAATGAAGCCCAAAAATTCTATCTCATTCTGGTGAAATTGACACTTCTCCAACTTGGCGTAGAGTCCTCGTTCGCGTAGTTTTTCAAGAACCAAACAAACGTGCTTCTCATGTTCTTTTTCATTCTTGGAAAATATCAAAATATCATCCAGATAGATGACAACAAAGTCATCGAGGTACTCCCGAAAGATGTCGTTCATCATATGCTGAAAGACCGCTCGAGCATTGGTAAGACCAAAAGGCATGACATTGTACTCAAAATGGCCATACCTTGTACGAAAGGCTGTCTTCCATTCATCTCCTTCTTTGATTCGCACAAGGTTGTAGGCTCTTCTTAAATCAATCTTTGTAAAAATCCTTGCACGTCCAAGTTGATCTAAGAGGCCAGAGATCAAAGGTAAGGGATAGCGATTTTTCTTGGTCACCTTGTTGAGTCCTCGGTAGTCCACGCACATCCGCAGTGAGCCATCCTTTATTCTTCACGAATAGGATTGGTGCTCCAGCTCGCGACTTTGAATGTCGAATAAAATTCTTGGCTAGATTCTCATCGATGTACTTCCGCAATTCTACCAACTCCGTCTGCGATAGGTTGTATATTGGACCAAAAGGTGGTTGCGCTCCTTCCTCTAAGTCTATGATGCAATCATATGGTCGACGTTCCGGCAGTATATCGGCGTTCTTCTTTTGAAACACGTCTTCAAAATCCCTATATTGCTCTGGTATATTCGATGTTGAGATATTCTCGCCGCTAGTTGGAGCTGCATAAATGACAAATGGTGCGCCTTCCTTGGATGATCTTAGGAACGCTGTCGTGTTGTAACACGAGTATACAGTGAAAATAAAAAGAAAGGGGAATTTTATTAATATTCAATTACCTCGAATATTGGGAGCATCGACCAACTCCAGTACAAATACTGAGTGGTCAGGTTTAGTAACTCCGATACAGTCAGCCGGGGCATACTGAAATGCCCCGTTCGATTCCAATAACGGGAGTCAGCAAGAAGAGAAGGACCAATTCACACGACGGGTTCGAAGAGCCAATTGGATCGAATTTTGATAATCCAATCCGGGTCCTCTTACCCAATATGAGACCTGTATTGGTGGGGCAACCCAATGCAGTCTAGTTACGAGAAATCCAGGTCTTACTACGGGTCTTAGCCAATCTGACGTGAAGACCAATTTGACCCAATTACGGGAACATCCAGGTTACTACGGGCATCTTTACCAATATAGGACCTGAATTGGTCGGGCGACTCAATGTGGTCCCGATTACGGGGTTCGATTCTGTTTCAGGCTGTCCTGTTCTCTGTGCCGTCTCAGGGAACGTTGTTTTCGGTAAATGGATTTCTTAAAGGTAAAAACAGAGGAGAAAGCTTGGCGGCGAGAGCCAATTTTGAATCCAAGTTGAGGTGAGAGTCAATTTCGGATCCAAGCTTGAGGTGGGAGCCAATTTCGGATCTAAGAAGGAAGATTGAAGAAATTCAGAGGATAAGGTTAGGGAGGATATAGTTTTGAAGGGGGGGTTTTTTTTTTTCGGGGAATCGGGGGGAGCGAGTTTTCAAGCTTCTACAAGGTTACTAGTTCGGTTTTCATTGGAGGTTTTTGGAAGATCAAGGGAATTAGAGAGAAGAGCTTCATGCTTCGGGTCGGGGAAGGAAAGACATAGAATTTGGATTTTTCTTCTTCGTAGAGTTTTGAGGAAGACTGAGGCAATCACTGCTGAAGTCAGTGTTGTAATGGTGAATCGGGATTTTTAAATGAAGTGGGTTTGAATACTCTTGACTGTTTTGTGAAATCGAGTTACGTCTGTGATTGAAGGATTAAAAGGGTGTCTATAGGATTGAGTATGCGGAGTGAATGAAATTTATTGGATTAATCTAACAGGACAGTCAGTGGATACAAGATCGTAAGTACAAAGGGGTATTGAAGATTAACAGTTTGGATTGTTCCGGGTTCTCTGTAACGTCTAGAGACCTACTGACTGGGGCAAAAAAAGGACTTCGACAAGCAGTCGAAGGGCATCAGTAAAGATTTATGGTGTATTCTTGTAGTCGTTTATATTCCAGCACTCAAAAACTGATAGACTGCTTGACTATCGGCGAATCTCCATACTACCTTCTACAGCCAGACGCCCGACGCATTCTCGAGCAGGAAAGCACGTAATACGACATAAGTGGTGAACCCGACGTGAAAGCTTGAGGTAGAAGGTATTGGATTTCGGTTGATTTTATCTTTATTTTTATGGAAAACAAAAATAAAAATTTTGAAGGATTTTTGGGAGAAGTTTCTGGTGGGGAGTCTTCTAAAGGACAAGGTATGCACATGGATCCATCTATTGCTAGTTTGTTTCAAGCCTTCTCATTGTCAATGCAACAACAACAAAGCAATGATCGAAAGGAAGCTTTGGCAACTAAAGCATTGCAAGCAGTGGTCAATAAAATTGATCAATTTGATGGAAGGAATATTTCAAGGTATTTAAGATATTATGTTCGTGAAATGGAATTAAATCGGGTTTCTGAGAAAAAAATGGTTGCACTATTTGGACTTGCCACGATACCGGAGATAAGGGACCACATTACATCGATTACGGATCGTTGTGGGAATTCATGGGAGGATTTTTCACATGCATTGAAAGACGAATATTTCTTAGAAGATGCTGATCGCGTTACTAAGAAGCTGTTTCTGGGATGGATTGAACGGCCCAATAAGAATTTGCAAGCAACAGAGCTACTAAGGGAATTTGAGAGGCAGTACTCTCAATTATCGAAGGTAGAAAAATTGACATTGGAGCCGAACAAAGTTGATCTATTTCTTCAAGCTGCTGATGGAGAATTGCAAGAGAAATTAGAACCCCTTCTTGAAGACAAAGAAGAAGATGAAGGATTGACAACGAAGTGGAAGAACGTTGAAGATGCGGTGGGATTGCTTACAAAAAAAGAAAGGAGGAAGGATAGGAGCAATATTCCGAAAACAGTACAAGCACCCAAAGCTCCCGTACGTACAACACCACCGACAATGCCTACAGTTCAACCTTCGACATCCTTGTCAAAGAAAGCAGATATGGAAATGGAAGAAATTATACGAGGAATGCGAGATCTTCAAATCAAATTGGCAAGACTTGAAGAGAATACTTCTATAAACAATTCGAAGAATGTTTCAAAACAAGGATATGTACAAAGATGCATTTGGTGTGATGATGCTTCACACACTAGAAAAGATTGCAATGAATTTAATAATATGATACGGCAGGGAATTATTTGCTGGAAAGATGGGAAGATAGCATTGAAAGATAGGGAGGATCTTCTTCAAACCAATTTTGGCAAGGGAGGAATGAGAGCATTGGTTCAAGATTACTTAAAAGGGCATGAAACAGTAGTACGAGAAAGTGCAAGTTATGGTGCTAGATTAGATGATGAGATTGGTGGTAGTACGAAAACTAGTGAGTTTTGGGCTTCTGCCGTTTCTACAATGTAAGAAGGGAAATTATCTCGAGAAGCGTTATCGAGAACTGCAGCTACAATACGAGGAAGAACAGGTTGGGAGGATCCTGTTGAGTCTCTTTCAGTTCATGCATATATTGCTAAGAGCCAACATGAAGCTTTGATGGAAGAAAAAAGACGAGGAAATTTTGATGATACTAGAGAAGGAAATTCTTTTAAGAGGCAAACTCGAGGAGACAAGGCTCGGGAGGCAGCTTCACAAGAATTGCCTGTAAAGGATATCTCAGCATCATTGGAAGAAAAAACAACGGAGACAAAAGATAAGGGCAAATCAATTGCTTATAAGCTACTTTCTGATATTGAAGCGGCAACAAATTTGAAAGGGGTGTTGGAAGAACCTATATTAAACGCTAAGGTGGAATTCACATTGAAAGAAGTCTTGGGAATTGCAAAGAAGGAGTCTCATGATGTTATTATTGACAGCATTAAGCGAAAGAGGCAATTAATGAGCGAAACTGGAATGAGTCATGCTATTGATGCAAGAATATGTAGAGATGAAGAAGAGGTTGATATTGGTTACAAGCAACCAACAAATGAAAAGAATGGGTATAATCAGCGAGTACGTTTTGAAGATTCTAGTGACAAGGAAATGGAAACTTTGAGCCATTATACTCGAAAGCATTAGGCAAGGGCAACTACTGAGGTATTGGTGAAGGTAGGAGATATAGAAGAACCAATAGTTGCTTTGGTGGACCATGGTTCTGAAATAAATCTCATGTCTAAAGATCTTTATAAGAAGCAAAAATGGCCAATTGATATGGAATATAGATGGGCAATACGAGCAGCTAATAACACACGAGGCGAATTATATGGAGCTTGTCCAGATGTCAAAATTCGGATTGGGGATGTTGCGATGGAGCAACATTTCTTTGTTCAAGATACAACGTCTTATCCGTTGATTTTAGGACAACCTTATATCACGGCAACACGGATGGAAACAAAGGATACGACAACAATGAAGACACCACTGGGATTGGTTAGAATGTGCACTCTTCCTCAAGGCGCGACCAACTCAGTTGCGCATATGATGAATGGGATGAATAAGGTATTGAGAGATTTTATTCCAGAAAAGACTATGCCTTTTCTGGATGATGTTCCTATAAAAGGGTGCAGAGAAGGAGACAAGGATGAAACTTTAGATACGAGGGGGTGTCGCAGATATGTTGTTGATCATATACAAGATTGTGAAAAGATTTTAACTCGGCTTGGAGAAGTTCATCTTACATTATCGGGTATGAAGTCCGTATTTGGAGTGCGAGAGGTTGTAATTGTTGGACATTTATGCGGATCTTACGGAAGAAAACCAGATCCGACTAAAGTTGATGCAATTGGAAGGATGAAAGAGGATTGTGGTTCTTTAACAGAGGTTCGCAGGTTTTTGGGTGCATGTGTATTTTATCGAATCTGGATCCCTCATTTTACTCACATAGCAGATCCATTATATGAACTGTTACGCAATGGTTACCGATTTGAATGGAAAGAAAGGCATATTCAGGCAATGCAAAGATTGAAGAAATTATTGATGTCACCTCCAATATTGAGGAAGGTTGATTATAAGTGCAATAGACCAGTGATTCTTACTGTGGACGCTAGTCCAATTGCCGTTGGATGGGCTGTGGGTCAAGATGATTGGAATGGGAGTAGATTTGCAGTTCGATTTGGGGCTAAAGTTTTAAGTATTCGTCAGCGTGCATATTCGCAAGTCAAAAGAGAACTTTGGGGAGTCGTTTTGGCTATGAAAGCTGAAAAGGACTATTTGATTGGGGCAGTAGTAGTAATTGAAACAGATTGCTTGCCATTGCTTGGAATGATTATTAACTGTTCAACGCCAGATATTGCAATGTTGAGATGGATTGCTTATATTAAGTCACTAAATCCAGAATTTAAGCATATCACTGGAAAGGACAACTTAGTAGCAGACATGCTATCTCGAGCAAGATACGAGAGGGAAGACGAAATGGTTGAAGACATTGATGATGTCGAATTGAAATTTTATTCAATATCAAATCTCAACAGAGAAGACAAGCTATTTCTTGAAGAAGCTTATGAAGGAGAATTATTGGATATTGGTCATTATTTGAATACCTTGTCTAAGCAGGAGAATTGGTCTACAGAAAAATTCAAACAAATAAGAAAAAAAGCATATGGATTTTTACTTCGAGATGGATTCTTATGGAAGAGACCGAAGAAAGGAATTGGGATGCCACAACGAGTGATAGGCAAAAGGGAAGAAAAACTAAAATTATTAAAGGAGTTTCATGATAGTTTATGGACAGGGCATAGAGGAATCTGGGCTACTTTTGCTAAACTCAAGGAATGATATTGGTGGAAAAATATGTATCGAGATGTGCTCTCATTTGTAGAGTCATGTGAAATCTGTCAATCGTATTCTAATATCCGACATCGAGATGGTCTTCATCCTACGTATCCTCAGGCTATTCATTTTAAATGGATTGTTGATTTGGTTATTATGCCGGTTGGGTTATGGCAGATGAGATATTTGGTTTTAGCTCATGAAGATTTATCAAATCAAGTAGAAGGAAGAGCATTGAGGACAAAATCTACAGAGGGGATTTGTAGGTTTTTGCTTGAAGATGTCATTTGCCGTTACGGGTGCGTAGCAAAAATCACTGCAGATCGTGGAGAATTAAATGCACAAGAAGCTCGTAAGTTCTTTGAAAAATGTGGAGTTAAACTATCACTGACTACGGCTTATAATCCGGAAGGGAATGCGAAAAGCGAACGCGGTCACCCGCCGATTGTGAAAGCATTGGTTAAAGCTTGTAATGGGAAGGTTAAAGAGTGGCCACGACTTTTGTCATTTGCATTATGGGCTGATCGAACAACACATAGTTCGGTGACAGGATATATGCCAGTAGAACTTATGACATGTCAAAAACCAATTATGCCGATTGAAGAAAAGGTACTTACTTGGAGTATGCTACCATGGGAAGATGGATTGACAAGAGAAGAACTTCTGGCTATTAGGATTCGACAATTGGAGCAAAGAACGGAAGATGTCCAGATAGCATTGGAAAGGTTAAAAAGAGCAAGGTTACAAAACAAGGCGCGATTCAATAAGCAACATCGATTGAGACCAAAAGCAATCGAAGAAGGTGACTGGGTACTTATTTATGACAATAGTCTGGATAATCAACATGGTACTTTGCGGAAATTTTCAAAACGTTGGTTTGGACCATATGTTGTAACAACTGTTCATGATAATGCGAGTTACTCATTACGGGAGTTAGATGGTACAAAATTGAAAATACCAATTGCAGGGAAGAGAGTAAAAATATTTAAACGAAGACACGCAGAGATGAATATGAAAGACCTTAATGAAGGTACAGAGATTCCGCAGCAAGAAGATGAAAGTGATATGGATAATGAAGGTGACGAAGACGAATTGGACAAAGACGTAGGGGATATATTCTGAATCAAACAGCAATTGGGTAAATTGGTGCATACCGGAGGATGCACAGGTTCAGAGGGGGTGGATGTCGTGTTGTAACACGAGTATACAGTGAAAATAAAAAGAAAGGGGAATTTTATTAATATTCAGTTACCTCGAATATTGGGAGCATCGACCAACTCCAGTACAAATACTGAGTGGACAAGTTTAGTGACTCCGTTACAGTCAGCCGGGGCATACTGAAATGCCCCATTCGATTCCAATAACGGGAGTCAGCAAGAAGAGAAGGACCAATTCACACGACGGGTTCGAGGAGCCAATTGGATCGAATTTCGATAATCCAATCCGGGTCCTCTTACCCAATATGAGACCTGTATTGGTGGGGCAACCCAATGCAGTCTAGTTACGAAAAATCCAGGTCTTACTACGGGTCTTAGCCAATCTGATGCGAGGACCAATTTGACCCAATTACGGGAACATCCAGGTTACTACGGGCATCTTTACCAATATAGGACCTGAATTGGTCGGGCGACTCAATGTGGTCCCGATTACGGGGTTCGATTCTGTTTCAGGCTGTCCTGTTCTCTGTGCCGTCTCAGGGAACGTTGTTTTCGGTAAATGGATTTCTTAAAGGTAAAAACAGAGGAGAAAGCTTGGCGGCGAGAGCCAATTTTGAATCCAAGTTGAGGTGAGAGTCAATTTCGGATCCAAGCTTGAGGTGGGAGCCAATTTCGGATCTAAGAAGGAAGATTGAAGAAATTCAGAGGATAAGGTTAGGGAGGATATAGTTTTGAAGGGGGGGGTTTTTTTTGTTCGGGGAATCGGGGGGAGCGAGTTTTCAAGCTTCTACAAGGTTACTAGTTCGGTTTTCATTGGAGGTTTTTGGAAGATCAAGGGAATTAGAGAGAAGAGCTTCATGCTTCGGGTCGGGGAAGGAAAGACATAGAATTTGGATTTTTCTTCTTCGTAGAGTTTTGGGGAAGACTGAGGCAATCGCTGCTGAAGTCAGTGTTGTAATGGTGAATCGGGATTTTTAAATGAAGTGGGTTTGAATACTCTTGACTGTTTTGTGAAATCGAGTTACGTCTGTGATTGAAGGATTAAAAGGGTGTCTATAGGATTGAGTATGCGGAGTGAATGAAATTTATTGGGTTAATCTAACAAGACAGTCAGTGGATACAAGATCGTAAGTACAAAGCAGTATTGAAGGTTAACAGTTTGGGTTGTACGGGGTTCTCTGTAACGTCTAGAGACCTACCGGCTGGGGCAAAAAGGACTTCGACAAGCAGTCGAAGAGCACCCGTATAGATTTACGGTACATTGTTGCAGTCATTTATATTTTAGCAGTCAAAAACTGATAGACTGCTTGACTATCGGCGAATCTCCATACTACCTTCTACAGCCAGACACCCTGCGCGTTCTCGAGCAGGAAAGCACGTAATACGACAACGCTCTCGCTCCAATAAACATGGATTTCTTCATGTAGGTTCTACCAACAGGTTTATTATTATTTTTTTCAGGAAATGTTATCCTTCGTAGCCTCCAATCAATGGACGGATTATGATCTTTAAACCAAGAAAGACCAAGGATAACAGGGCTTGATGGGGTTCTAATAATATTAAAAATAACGTGACTACTATGGTCCTTAAACACCACTTCTATAGGTTCTGATTCGTGGGTAACGTTGCCTGACAATAAGGGTCGTCCATCTATCACCTCTACGTGAACAGGTTTGGACTTCTGTACTAAACGGATCTTGTGGCGTTTAGCAAACCCTTCATCTAAAAAACAAGTAGATGCCTCCGAATCCAATAAAGCTAAAGTTTTTTGTTTTTGAGGGCCTAAAAACAAAGGAATTGTAAAACAACGGGCAGGTTGGACAGAGAAGGAGGAACCTGATTATTGTCGTGATATTAGATTGTCCAGCCGCACGGTTCCTACTGTGGCTGGGCGTCGTTTTCCGGAATCATCGCACTTCTAGTCTTGACAGGGTGCCAATTTTGCTTCTTTGGGTAATTTCCAACCTTGTGACCTTCTTCTCCACAGTACAAACATAACCCTTCCTCCATACGCCGTTTCTTCTCTGTTGGAGTAAGAGATCGGACACGCGCCGTATCGATTTGCATGTCTGTTGTCTCCGAATGTGAGTTTAAGCTATTTGCAGACATAGTCACGTCGTAATGAGTCATTTGGTGTCTTGGACATTGGTCTTGGCGACGCTGAAATAGGCGGTTGTCACACTTTACAGCTTGGCTAATAGCTTCGTTGAGCGTTTGAAGATCAGGAAGAGATAACAGCAAGTCCTTCACATCATCCTTCAAGCCCCAATAAAACTGACTCACCAACGCCTCTTCACCCCAATTAATGTCACTTGCCAATTGTCTGAAATCCGAGGCATAGACTGATGCAGAGCGTGTTCCTTGTCGTAGCGATCGGATCTTTGTTGTAGGCCATCGAACTTTATCATGCTCGCCAAATGCTTCTGCAAACGCCTCCAAGAACGTTTCAAAGTTGCTCAGGATTGGCGATCGCTTCTCGAACAAGGGCGTAAACCAAGACAGAGCTTGTGCTGTAAGCAAGGTTCCAACAAGCCCAACACGCGCTTCCTCCGTCGGATAACGTTCGGGCTGTAAAATTGTTATCAACCTGATTTGGTTGACAAAACCTCGAAACTTGGAACGAGTTCCATCAAACTTATCCGGAAGACTAACTCGAGGCTCCTTTCGTTGTAGGACTACTCGATCTTGTTGAAATGGAGGTAGAACTGCTTCTTCTGGCGCAGAAGTTTGAGGCTGATATGCTTTAGATGGCGCTATCCCAGATGCTCCATTGTTATGGAGTCCTACCATGACTCCTTCGATCTCTGTTGTCCTATGTGACAACGAGGCAAGAGCATTTATGATGGCGTCTAGTTTGGATTCCAAACTTTGAGCCATTTTAACGTCTTAACCTTCGGCTAACCTTCAGAAAGAAGAAAAAAGAGTTTTGACAAGAGGACAATATTGGTTCAGAGGAGAGTACTCCGCAACCTCTAAAACGCCTTAAGACTCCAAGATGAGGGGTAATCCACTCTCTCCAAGAAGAATAAGGCTCCAATATTGAGAAAGAAGAGATATCAGTTTAGAGGAGGGTAATCCGCAACCTCTAAAACACTAGCACACCTTCAAGAAGAGGGGTAATCCACTCTCTAACAAGAAGGAACTAGCTCTGATACCAATGAAAATGTAGTCTCGACAAACTGTCACGGACACAAAATACAGACTTGAAATCTAACAAGAAGTTCAAGAAGAAGTGGCAGAACTAGATTAAACAGATGAGTACAAGAACAACACCAGAAAGGTGAGCTAGAACTCCAAGAGATGTGTTGTCGAGACTGAAGAACCCTTCAGCCTCGACTCCTATATATACTACTGAATAGGAAGCTTCTCGAGCTACTTCCGCTAACTAGGACGCTTCTCCAACAACTTCTACTAATTAGGAAACTTCTCGAGCAACTTCCTAGAATCTATCAAAATATTCTAGAACCTTCTAAGAATATTCTAGAACCTTCTAAGAGAATCTTTAGGGAATATTCTAAGAATCTTTTAGAACCTTCTAAAGAGAATCTTTAGAGAATCTTTAGAGAATATTCTAGAAGAATATTTGAAGAATCTTCCAATGTATGTCCATGACACTGGGTATCTTCGTTTTCCTGAACAAACACGCCCCTAGTCCTGACAATGCGTTGATTTTGCTTCTTGGGGCAGTTTCCAACTTTGTGCCCTTCTTCATCGCAATATAAGCATAGACCTTCCTCCATACGCTGCTTTTTTTCTTCTAAAGTAAGGGATTTGACACGTACCGCATCAATTTGCATGTCTTCTACCTCTGAATGTGAATTCACGCTGCTTGCCGACATAGTTGAGGCGTGACAAATCATATGTTGTCTTGAGCATTCGTCTTGGCGATGTTGGAATAGGCGGTTATCGTACTTCACAGCTTGGCTAATAGCTTTGTTGAGCATTCACGGATCAGGAAGAATTAGCAGTAAATCCTTCATATCGTCCCTTAAATCCCAATAGAATTGACTCATCAATGCTTCTTTGTCCCAATTGATGTCGCATGCTAGTTGCCTGAAATCCGATGTATAGACTGATGTAGAGTGCATCCCTTGTCGTAGTGATCGGATCTTTGCTGTAGCCCATCGAACCTTGTCGTGTTCACCAAATGCTTCCGGAAATGCCTCCAAAAAGGTTTCAAAGTTGTTTAGTGTGGATGATCGTTTCTCAAACAAAGGAGCAAACCATGATAGAGCTTGCCCTGTAAGTAAGGTTCCAACAAGCCCAACACTTGACTCTTCCATTGGATAGCGTTCGAGCTGTAAAACTGTTATCAACCTGATTTGATTGACAAATCCTCAAAACTTGGAACGCGTACCATTGAACTTGTCTGGAAGGCTAACTCGAGGCTCTTTATGTTGTAGAACTAATGGTGCTTGTCGAACCTGAGGCAAAGTTGCTTCTCCAAGTGTAGAAGTTTGAGGCTGGTGCAACCTAGATTGTGCCATCCCAGATGCTCCATCATTATGAAGCCTTGCCACGACTCCTTCAATTTCTGCAGTTCTTAGCGATAACGTATCGAGGGCATTCATGATAGCATCCAACTTGGACTCCAAACTTTCTGTCATACTAATGTCTTGGCCTCCAGCCATTCTAAGAGAAGGACAGAAATGACTCTACAAGAAGACAATATTGGTTTAGAAGAGGGTACTCCGCAACCTCTAAAATGCCTTGAGCTTCAAGAAAAGGGGTAATCCACTCTCTCCAAGAAAAATAAGACTCCAATATTGGAACAAAAGAAGTATCAGTTTAGAGGAGGGTAATCGGCAACCTCTAAAATGCTAGTACACCTTCAAGCAGAGGGATAATCCACACTCTAACGAGGAAGAAACTAGCTCTGATATCTGAGGTGAGTTCAGTCTCGACAAACTGCCACGGATACAGAAATACAGGCTCGAGATCTAACAAGAAGTTCAAGAAGAACTGGCAAGAACTAGATTAATCAGATGAATACAAGAACAACACTAGAGAGGTGAGTTAGAGCTCTAAGAGATGTGTTGACAAGACTGAAGAACTCTTCAACCTCGATTCCAATATATACTCCTATTTAAGAAGCTTTTCAAGCAACTTCTACCAACTAGGAAGCTTTTCAAGCAACTTCTACCAACTAGGAAGCTTTTCAAGCAACTTCTACCAACTAGGAAGCTTCTCAAGCAACTTCCACCAACTAAGAAGCTTCTCAAGCAACTTCTACCAACTAGGAAGCTTCTCAAGTAACTTCCACCAACTAAGAAGCTTCTCAAGCAACTTCCACTAACTAGGAAGTTTCTCAAGCAACTTCCACTAACTAGGAAGCTTCTAGAAGGTTCCAGAGACTTGCTTCTAGAAGGTTCTAGAAACTTATCTCTAGAAGGTTCTAAGGACTATGTCCCTAACAAATGATCCACTCTCTTTAAAGAAAAGATCAGTGTTAGAAATAAGATTTTTTGTTTAAAGGTAGGTAGTCCGCAACCTTCAAAATACAACAATAGAAGTAGACCAATCCACTCACTTCTAAAATAAGACAAAAATAATATATTAGCACTCTTATCAAATTGTCAAGGACATGAATCTCGAAGAAAGAGAATCTTCAATACACTCTTCTATCATTGAATAGAACTAGAAAGTCTTTCCAAAAGTGATGTAATATTAACTAGAATGGCTATTATCAAAAATAAGAAGACTAGAAAGTCTTGAAACAAGACTAAGACTAAAAAAGCGTTGACAAGAGTGAAGAAGGCTTTACTCTTGCCTCCATATATACTATCTAACTAAGAGCTATGTGGCGATGTCCTATAGGACCTCCAACATATGTTGACTTTGCTAGCCACATGTCTTATCTTATAAGGCAAGTTATCTATGTATGCACCACATAGTTGGCTTGTTCCACAAGTTACTACACAAGATAACTTCTTCTACAAGCTACTAATATATGGTTAGCTTTTTGGCCAAGTTTCTAACCTACAAATACATCTAAAGTCAAAACCGCATCTATGAAGCTTCTAGAAAGCTTTTCTAGAAGACTTTATGAAATTATTCTATATTTACCTACTTCTACTTAATCATATAAGTAACTATTGAAATAAATATATATATCCGTGATACATGCTTGGCAACGATTCAATATTTAGACTGATATGAAGTATTCAAGATTTTTATGATCTGTATATGTAGTCACTTAATGAGAGGCACCTTTAAAAAAGTGGGACTATTCTTAGAAAGAATCTACAATAACAGATAGTTTTTTATCATAGATTTCATAATTAATTTTTTCCATTGAAAAATTTTTATAATGGAATGTAATTAGATGAAGTTTTCCATCTTCTCTATATTAAGATAAAACTGCTCTTAATACAAAGTCTTAAGCATTAGTCTCCATAAAATAGGGCTTGTTAAAATCTAGATGTATCAAAATTGGAGTTGTTGTGAAAGCATCTATTAAGCTTTGAAAATCTTTTTCTACTTCAAGGCTCCAATCTAATTTATCCTTGCATGTCAACCACATAAGTGGAGGAGCAATCTTGGAGTAATTCTTAACAAAAATCATATAGAAGTTTACAAATCCAAGAAAGCATTGGATATCACATATAGTTTTTGGCTTTGCCCAATTGATGATTGCTTGTATTTTCTTTGGATCTATAAAAAGACTTTTGTTGGAAATAATTTATCCAACAAATTAAACTTGAGGTACATGAAATATACACTTCTCCAGTTTTGTATATAGCCTAGCACTTTGTCGCTTTTTCAGCATAAAACGGACATGTTTTTTGTGATCTTTTGGATTCTTACAAAAGATCAAAATATCATCCAAATAGATCACAAAAAAGTCATTGAGATACTTGCAAAATATGTCATTCATTAATTGTTGGAATATTTGCTAGAGCATTGATATTGGCATGACATTGTATTCAAAATATCCATACTTGGTGCAAGATGTTGTCTTCTATTCATCTCCCTCCTTAATACGTATGAAGTTATATATGACTTGTAGATCAATTTTTGTAAAGATCTTTGCTTGGCTAAGTTGATCAAGAAGTCCAGATATCAATAGCAATGGATATTGATTATTTATCATGATTTTATTGAAACTACGATAATCGACACACATTTGTAAGGATCTATCTTTCTTCTTTATAAATAATATCAGATTGGTGACTTGGAATATCGAATAAATTTCCTCAATGTATTCTTTTAAAGTTGTAAGCTCATTCTGGGATAAATTGTAGATAAGTCCAAACAATGGTTGAGCACCTTTTTGAAGGTTAATTATACAATTGTAAGGGTGATGCTTTGTCAGGATATCCATATTTTTCTTTTCAAATACATCTACAAAATCCTTAAACGCCTCTCGAATTATTGTTGTAGCAACCATAGGTTCTAATTGTGGATTTGCATAGACAAC
The DNA here is from genome assembly GCF_059467195.1 of Physcomitrium patens. NCBI lineage: Eukaryota > Viridiplantae > Streptophyta > Bryopsida > Funariales > Funariaceae > Physcomitrium > Physcomitrium patens. The sequence continues at coordinate 10,012,336 of NC_143432.1, forward strand.
AAACGTAGTACCTTGTTTCGTCGCCCTCACAAATACTCTAGCTCCAATAAATAAATGTTGTTTAAGTTTTGACTTGTCAAGTATTAGAAGCTTTTTCATTGATCTAGAGGTTCCATAATCTATTAGAAGAAATTATAACTTTCGTGATACCCAATCTATCTATGGATTGTATTTTTCAAGCCATGAGAGTCCTAAAATGACTAGATTTGATGGTGATCTAATAACGTTGAATACTACTTGGCTGCTATAGTTGTCAAAGGTTATTTCTAATGGAATCATTTCATGAATGATGTCTCCAAAAGATAAAGGTCAAGCATCTATTACTTCTACATGTATAGCTTTGGATTTTTTGACCATATAGATTTTGTATGATCTAAAAAATTCTTTATCAATAAAACATGCAAAGGCTTCAGAGTCAAGTAATGCATAACAATCTAATTTTGTGGCTCTTAATCATACAAGTATAGTAAAACAACAAGAAGGGCTGGCAGAGAGTACAAGACCTTTTTTGGTTTGTGATAGTAAAGAATCCAACCACACGATCCCTACTGTGGCTAGACACTTTTGTTTTCTTCCAATGCTTTTGATGATGTGGCAACACTTCTCATTCAATATGTATGCTGGCATTTTTTTGAAAAATTATTAATCTTATGGCTAGGTTTTTCACAATATAAGCATAGACCAAATTTCTTTTGACACTTTTTTTCTTGCTCAAAAAGAGATTTGAAGCAAACTACATCAATATGCATATCTTTTGCTTCCAACTACTCATTGGAATTAGGTGGTGAATAAGTTACAAAATAATTAGTATATATATGTAGCATAATTAAAGAACGTTTATTTTGTTGTTATTGAAATAAATGGTTATCGCACTTTACAGCTTCACTATTGGCTTTATTGAGTGTTAGAAGATCTAGCATAGACAACAATAAGTCCTTGATATTGTCTCTTAATCTCCAATAAAATTGGCTCATCAATGCATCTTTTTCCTAATTTATATCATATACTAATTATCAAAAATCTAAGGCATATGTTGATGCACAGTGCATTCTTTATCAAAAACTTTAAATTTTAATTGTTGAAGAATGAATCTTATCATATTTACCAAATGCTTCCACAAATACTATCAAAAATGCTTCAAAATTATACAATATATGAGAATTCTTTTTAAATAATGGAATAAATCATGATAAATCTTGACCTGAGAATAAGGTTTCAACCAAATCAACACAAGATGCTTTAGTAGAATATCGTTGAGGTTGAAGCAAGGTGATTAATCATACTTGGTTTACAAAGCCATGAAATTTTAAGCGAGTGCCATCAAACTTTTTTGGAAGGCTGATTTTTAGTACTTTTGTTGTTATTATTGTTAGATCATTGCTTTAAGTGGATGCATCTCCTATGTTTGAAGTAGATATAATTGTTTGAGAATTTAAACCTCTATTGCAATTTGATGTGGTGGTTGAGGCACTCCAACTACTTGACCATTATGTATTCTTTGATCATTTTGCTTTAACAAAGTCTCTGTCTTAATTCTCAATACTTCAAGAATATTAATAATAGAATCTAATTTGATTTCTTTAGAGCCTGTTATATTGACTTTTCTACCTTTTGCTATAAAAAAATAAAGAAACACACAACTTTAAAAGAAAAAAACTTGATCTATGATATAAAGAAAAGAAATCAAAAGAATATTAAGTAAAGAACAATATTAATCTACGGGAGGGTAATTTGCAACCTCTAAAATGCTATAGTACTTCCAAGAAGAGGTGTAGTCCACTCTTTGTCAAGAAAGATCAAGCTCCTAATATTATTTTATGGCAGTCTCGACAAATTTTTATAGACCATATACAAGACAAGGATTCAAGACCAAGAAATGGAGTTAGCTAGACATTAGAACAACAACTAGATACAAGACAAGAAGATCCTAGCTAAACTACAAGAAGTGAGTTGTCGAGAGTGAAGATCTCTCAATCTTGACTCCTATATATACTAGGTCTAAGGAAGCTTCTTGAAAAGTTTCTATGAGGCTTGAAAACAAAGCAAGCCTAAGATCCTTCTTTGGCAACTTCCTAAATCATCTAAAGCCTCCTGTGACCTTCTAGAACTTTTTTAGAATCTACTAGAACCTTCTGGAACCTCCTTGAACCTTCTAGGACCTTTTAGAATCTTCTAAAACCTTTTAGAAACTTCTTTAGTTGTATGTCCGTGATAATACCTCATTAGTTGATACTATCCAATATTATAAAATAGTAGATATTTTTAAGTATTTTACTAATATAAGACTCAACTTATTTTATATATTGGATATTGTTGCTAGGTTTATGGCCAAACAATAGCAGCAATATGTAGAAATAGTGAAACACATTCTAAACTATATAAAGAAGATAGTCAATTTTGATAATTATCAACAATCTTTAGACCTTATATTTGAAAAATTCATGGATGTAAATTATCTTGATTGTCTTGAGATCAAATATTCTACTACCGACTACATATTGAAACTAGCTTCTAGGCTAATTTTATATTCTAGCAAGTGACAATTAACAATTTTTTGCAATATTATAGAAGCTAAGTATAAGACGCTCTTAGAAACAACTAAAAAGGTTGTGTATCTATGGAAGCTACTCATTGTAATATACATTTTATTTCCATCCAAAATACCAAAACATTTATCTAATAAATCAATTCAATTTGATCTTAACCAAAGCTCATATTCCAAGTGTATACAATTTTCATCTCAATTTTCATCTCAATTGTGATAATATGGGTTCCATTTGACTTGCTAAAAATCCAATATTTTACACTAGAACTAAAACTAAGCATATCAAGGTAAAACATCATTTTGTGCAAGAAATAATTCTTTAGGGAGAAATTTCATTTAAATATGTCATCACTGAACTGCAACATAAAGAAAGTTATTTTCACATCCTTAGAGCAGATATATTCACAAAGAAAGCTCCCCAACAATGCTTTGAAAATCATTAGCACTTTATTGGAGTACATTCTCTGGCGGAATTGCAAAAGGGTGCTACTGCACAATATACTCCTCTAAGGATCCGGCCGTCACATCCAACTTGCGAATTGCCATCTCTAACCGTTGCATGTGTACTACCGACATGTGGCCTAACGCAAGGCTCCCAAGGCTTCACCGATCTAACCCTTAACGGCTACCGCATGATAAAGCTTGAGGGTCTGTAGAGACTAAGAAACATTCACCATGCCCATTAAGTGTTTGAGCAGCCAAGAGCAAATCACACGTCCGAGCTTCACAATCACTGCAGTTGGTTTAATTTCAGAACTGAGTAACTTTGAAGTTTCAACCGAAAATGGCATTACATTGCACCAACGATACGGCACAAATTGTAGCACAATCCAGCTGGGAAAAGCAGTGGTATCGTGAATTGGCCTTAGTAATCTCTAATTAACAGAGCTACAACGCCGCGGAGATGCCAGGATGTACGGCGAATGAAGAGGTTGGCAGCTCTAGTTGAAGGTGTCAGTCGTTGGGCCTTGAGATGGAACACATCAAGGCGGTGCTCAGGAGCTTCAGGCGGTTGGCTGTACCAACTGCGCTAGAATCTGAACCCTACTTTTCATAAGAAATATTTAACTAATTGTTCATTTGAAGTCACTTCAACGAGAAAATTTATTTACAAGTGCTTCTCGTATTTTGCCTCACTGAGCGCATGACAGTAAACCACGTAGAAGCTAACGCGCCTGGTTCTCCTTCAAGACAGTGATCTACACCCGCCATTGTCACACTCGGGACCTGTTCAACAATCGTCATATCCAATTGTTTAGGACTAATGTGTTTGTAACCACGCACTTTGTAGAAAATTCAAGTCCATCTCTACAAGCACTTGGAATAGCTTCAAAACTTGAACAAGACATGTTTTGCTACCAAATCAGCGCTAAACTCCGACGAATCACAACACCCCCTATGTTATAGCAAACCAGAGAAGATACTTCAAGAAAGCTCCACGGTTCGCAACGGTATTTGACCCAAATACAACAACCATTGTATTCAGGAAAACTGACTGTATTGGAGGCTGAATCTATCGATACGTAACTCGACTTCGAAGACGACACAAACTGAAGCTCTCACCCAGAAGGACAGGTGAAGCAATCTGAAGCTCACCCTTGTGCAATGATCAACCTACCTAGAGGAATTGTGAGAAAGGATGATGGAATGCGCTGCAGCAAAGGGGGATTGATACTGACACAAGGGGCTCGCAGCCCCGTCTGCATGGCCTCTCCACGGCATCATTCAGCCTCGCATCATTGTAAGTTCCCCTCGCCATCCCCATCGCCACGCGGATCCCTCCGTCGCTCTTCATTGTGTGCTTCGTCTCTCTCTCCAAGCCCTAAACTTGTTTAGTGCGTGTATGATTCAATGCCTTGTCTTCTCCACACAAACTTACGCCCACACCATATTCGTTCTTTCTTTGAAATTTATTAGTAGCAATAGAATAGTATAAATCCATTTCTCTATTATTAAATTGTATTTCTTTTAAAATGAATAAAAATGGCATAAAATAAAATGTTTTAGTAAGTACAATGATATTTTGTAAGTCTTTTCTAAAAACACTTATAGATGTGTACTTGTATATACAAAACCATAAGTTGGTCTTCTAAAAGCTTTGATGGAATAACATCTAATCTTAAAATAATTTTGGAGAAATTTTAAATTATTAATAAACTTCACGAATATAAATAAACAAATACAAATATTAGTCAAATATGCACAAAATATTTATATATATATATATATATATATACAATATAAATATGCACAAAATATTTATATATATATATATATACAATATAAATATATTTTTAGTGAGAATCTACTGTGTGTGTATATATATATATATATATAGAGAGAGAGAGAGAGAGAGAGAATACTTTCACAATGTGGCAACAATAAGTAGTTTTTTTTCTTCTTCATACTGTATAAATTACTTGAAAGCGATTTGTTATAAGAAATCAATCATAAAATCTACTTCTAAATTCTTTTGATAATAATTCATTTTTTTAAAGAATGTTATAATTTACTTAAAAGAAATCAACATGGAATAATAATATATAGAAATCTCAAGAACTAGATTATGGTACAAGTGCACAAGAATTTAATTTTAAAATAAATTATACAGAAAATGATACACTGTTGATTTGACTTTGTGATTGTGTATTTGTCTAAAAATAAATTAAATAAAATTAAAGAATATTTCTTACAAAATAACATTTATAGCTTAAAGAAGAAGTTGTATTGTTAAATTAAAAAATTAAATTAAATTAAATTAAATATTTATACAACATTAGTGTCAAAATTTCATGAAATATCACCCAAAAAACATTAAAAGTATTAGAAAATATCAAGTAAGTTAAAATAATAAAAATAACATTCTAATGGTTATTTTGATGGTGATTTTATATTTAAGAAATGATCACTTAACTTTTAAAAAATGTAGAATGTATACTTAAGAATTGCACATTTTTGTGTTATTCAAACATGTTACAATTTTTTTACTATGAGACATTTTGGTCTCAATAAATAATGTAGTTGATGTCTAAAAACTATTGGTGGTTTTTAATGCTAAATTTTGAGTAGGGATTTATTTTGTATCATAATACATGTTTAAGAATCAAGATTCTAAGTCAT